>NC_091338.1:14041524-14054024 GCF_038502225.1 Cherax quadricarinatus
TGAAAGGTGAAGTATTGTCAGAATGAATTAGGTTTGAATCTACAGACTTAATTGCGTGAGTTTTTCAGGCATATTGGAATAACGATAAACACAAATGCAGTATAATGCAATCATTTATTGACAACGTTTCGCCTACACAGTTGTGGCTTTATGTATCTTGATATTAAATATTTGCACATTTGTAAATATGCAAACATTCTATATTGAGAATACAAACTTTCGTAAAGTGTGCGGAGATTCCTTGCTTCATGATTATTTGGGTTTTGTCACCTTAATTGGCGTTTTATGTTTTATGTCTTTTGAAAAATGTTAATCAGAAATTCGCTGATATGCTGTTTTATATTTCCCGATCATGTTTCGTACATTCAACATTGAAATCTGTTAGCCTGAACTACTGTAGGTTTAAGTATAGTGGATATTTTCAAGTATTCCAATATGTTCAGTAATTTTCCCAGCTTTAAAGTTTCCTTTAATCAAGGCTAGAATTATTACTACTTAGGAATTATTGTATCTCAGGATGGGATATCCGGGAGTAATAGAGGGTGAAGGTAGTGTATGGGTGTTCCCTAGAAGTGGTGGTCAGCCCCATGTGTGCCCTAGAGCCATCACCTCCCAGGCCCCTTCCCTCATCACGTCGCTTTTTAAAACTTTCCCCTGGTCTTACTGGGCAAGCCATCACATACGCCCTCTGCCGTTGGCCGTCCCCCATCACTCCTCCCCTTTTGGCGTGGCGTTATACCCCCATGTGAACCCCCTAGGCTCTCTGGGTAGGGTGTTGGCGCTCCCTCTCTCCCGTCAGTGGGTTTTACCTATAGCAGGTTGAAGGTGTTAGCGGGTGAGGGTTTGGACACAGTTGTGATGCGAATTGCCCGTGGTCGGTCGGTCCCAAAACACCAAGATTCACTTCAAGTGCAGCGTGTTTACGCTTGCTGCCTTACGACACAACGTTAAACACATTGCGGGACAAAATTGTCGTCTACGTTTAGCAGTCTGCGACGAGAGTTAATCGTTTTGGTTTAATTGTGTGTAGTGCAGCAGAGGATCTTTTGAAAAGAGAGGGAGGTAAAAAGGCAACATGTCTTTCCGGCGGCACTACGGCACGGGTAGTTACAGCTCGTCTTTGCTGACCTCGCCACTAAGCAGTAACTATGGGTCACGAGGCTTGGGTGGCTACAGCACCTCCTCGTACTCTACTCCACACGGGTATACACCTTCCTACTCCACCTATGGTGGCCTCGGCAATAAGAGTAGCACTCTGAGTCGTTCTGCCTCGTTACCTCGAGACGCCAGAGACCGTTCAGTGCCCCGTTACAATGCCTACTCCAGAGGCAGTTCGCCCTCACGTTCCTCCTTCAGTTCTTACTCGAGAGGCAGTTCCCCTAGCCGCACCATGAACATTACCTTGCCCTCCAGAGTGGAAGTTGACCTGAGCGACTCTAGTAGCAACAGTAGCAGTGGCGACGGCCCATCCTCTGCCTTGTACCGTCACCACAGCTTCTCTGGAGGGAAGAGCGGAGTGTTGTCGGTGACCCCACGGGGGTACTCAAGAGACTACGGCACACATTACTCCTCCACCAAGGGCTTCGTCAAGTCCAGCAGATCTAAATCCTTGGGCTCTATGGGGTCCATCTCTTCCCTCTCTTCTGGTTATGGCTCCGGAGTAAGTATTGCATCGCTCTCTGTCTCATTATCTTTCTAGCCCTCGTCATTTACGTAGCATTTTCAGTACACAGCGTTGGAGGTAGAAAGAGGATAGAAACCTGTAATGCTGACATTGGAGCAGACTCGACCCTATCAACACAATCTGGCATCATACTTAGCTAGGGAGGCAGGTGTCTGTCACATAGTGCGCCAATGGGCAAGTGTCTGTCGCGGTTATATAGTACATTGTTAGTGAGACAGGTATCTGTCACGTACAGACAGTGCCAGCAAAGCGGTTGTCCGTCACCTATATAGTAGTGATAGTTTACCTGGAGTTTACCTGGAGAGAGTTTCGGGGGTCAACGCCCCCGCGGCCCGGTCTGTGACCAGGCCTCATGGTGGATCAGCGCCTGATCAACCAGGCTGTTGCTGCTGGCTGCACGCAAACCAACGTACGAGCCACAGCCCGGCTGATCAGGAACTGACTTTAGGTGCTTGTCCAGTGCCAGCTTGAAGACTGCCAGGGGTCTGTTGGTAATCCCCCTTATGTGTGCTGGGAGGCAGTTGAACAGTCTCGGGCCCCTGACACTTATTGTATGGTCTCTTAACGTGCTAGTGACACCCCTGCTTTTCATTGGGGGGATGGTGCATCGTCTGCCAAGTCTTTTGCTTTCGTAGTGAGTGATTTTCGTGTGCAAGTTCGGTACTAGTCCCTCTAGGATTTTCCAGGTGTATATAATCATGTATCTCTCCCTCCTGCGTTCCAGGGAATACAGGTTTAGAAACCTCAAGCGCTCCCAGTAATTGAGGTGTTTTATCTCCGTTATGCGCGCCGTGAAAGTTCTCTGTACATTTTCTAGGTCGGCAATTTCACCTGCCTTGAAAGGTGCTGTTAGAGTGCAGCAATATTCCAGCCTAGATAGAACAAGTGACCTGAAGAGTGTCATCATGGGCTTGGCCTCCCTAGTTTTGAAGGTTCTCATTATCCATCCTGTCATTTTTCTAGCAGATGCGATTGATACAATGTTATGGTCCTTGAAGGTGAGATCCTCCGACATAATCACTCCCAGGTCTTTGACGCAAGTGTCTGTCAGGTACAGTACCAATATAGCAGGGATTTATCAGGTACAGTACCAATATAGCAGGGATTTGTCAGGTACAGTACCAATATAGCAGGGATTTATCAGGTACAGTACCAATATAGCAGGGATTTATCAGGTACAGTACCAATAAAGCAGGGATTTATCAGGTACATTACCAATAAAGCAGGGATTTATCAGGTACATTACCAATAAAGCAGGGATTTATCAGGTACAGTACCAATAAAGCAGGGATTTATCAGGTACATTACCAATAAAGCAGGGATTTATCAGGTACAGTACCAATAAAGCAGGGATTTATCAGGTACAGTACCAATAAAGCAGGGATTTATCAGGTACAGTGCCAATAAAGCAGGGATTTATCAGGTACAGTGCCAATAAAGCAGGGATTTATCAGGTACAGTGCCAATAAAGCAGGTGTATGT
This sequence comes from Cherax quadricarinatus, assembly GCF_038502225.1. Taxonomy (NCBI): domain Eukaryota; kingdom Metazoa; phylum Arthropoda; class Malacostraca; order Decapoda; family Parastacidae; genus Cherax; species Cherax quadricarinatus. The sequence continues at coordinate 14,044,691 of NC_091338.1, forward strand.
TAGGTGCATCATCGGTGAGGCAGGTAAGTGTCAAGGGCATTTCAACTTACCCAAATGGCTGTAAAATATTCAAGTGTTAGATATCGTGAAAATGCCAACATTTTTTAGTGTCTTCAAGGTTAAAAAATGTTAATAGCAGAATATGACGACCTGAACTTCACTGAACCTCAAGCTCGACGATTATCCGGGTTAGTCAGTCATAATAGTCAAGATTGTTTTATCCCGAGGAGCGACTTTATTGGCAGTTCCGCTCATCCCGTGAATGATCATACAACCATATTAACAGTATATATACACCTCAAATAGTTGACATTTTTTGGTTGTATCCATTCCATCCATAGCGATTTCAAAATCCAGGAATCACTGCGTTAACTTACTGTTATCTTGCAAAAAATCCTGCATACATTTGTACTAGCCTTAGTTATAAGGTGTGTGTATTATTCATGTATTCTTGTGGTATTAATTCTCTACAGTATACAGTGCTGAAGATTGTATTATCCTTCTCATACTTTACAATGTTTTGGCTTTCTTGGAGTTGCTACACCAGTGTTTCATACATGTAGGTAACCTAAAAGAATGCTGGCCACTACCATCTCTACTTCACTTCACTGAACATGATACATCTGACAGAACTCTCATTTTATAATTCTGTTCTCATTCGTTTTTTTAAACACCTCACTTTTAACTCTTCCTACAGGTTTATATTTTCCCATGTAGTTTATTATCTGTTTCTTCAAACCTGGAGATTTTTATTTGATATCTGTTGGAAAAAAGGAAGGAAGAGATAACAAGCCACACGAAAAGAATATACCTTGATAAAGTATTACAAGCGTCGGATAGAGAGAGGAATGGAAGACGAGAGGGAGGGGAAGGGGACGAACCTGAGTAATTTTAGGCAAAAGACACTCACCGGAAGCAGAGCCAGATTATATTATTTGTTGACCTTGGTCATTTTATAATCATATGCTCCTCCAGGATATATAAACATTTGCATCGTATACAGTGTGTAGTACTCGTCAGGACTTGTACACTTTGTGCAATTTATAATTAATTTAGGGCACCACTCCTCTCCTTCAAGTTTAAATATAGTACAAATCCCATAGATTGCGAAAAAGAAATGGACAACATGCCCACTCATTCAGCACCTGGACCAGATTCATGGAATGCTCTATTTATAAAGAAGTGTAAAGTACATTAGCACAAGCACTCTGCATTCTTTGGAGAAAGAGCTTAGATCTAGGTGAAATACCGGAGGCCTTAAAGAGTGCAGACATGGCTCCTTTGCATAAGGGAGGTAGTAGAGCACTAGCTAAAAATTACAGACCAGTAGCCCTAACTTCTCACTTAATAAAAATCTTCGAAAGTGATGAGACGGCAGATTACAAATTTCATGGACCAGCACAGCCAGCATAACCCGAACCAGCATGGTTTTAGAGCAGGACGATCATACCTGTCACAGCTGCTGAACCATTATGACAGAATTACGGAGGCATTGGAAGACGACTAAAACAGTTGTGATTTACACAGATTTTGCAAAGGCGTTTGACAAGTGCTATCATGGAGTGGTAGCGCACAGAATGAAGGTCATGGGCATTACGGGGAAGGTAGGCAGATGGATTTTCGGGTTGGTTCCTAACACACACAACACAAAAAGTAGTAGTGAACAGGGCAAGATCCAGCATCAGCGAGGTCAAAAGGTCAGTGCCTCAAGGCACTGTTCTGGCACCTCTGCTGTTCCACATCCTCGTAGCAGACATAGACAGAAACACCCGGCACACTTCTGTATCATCATTTACAGATGATACTAAAATAAGCATGAAAGTCAGTACGGTAGACGACACTGAAAAAGTACAGGAAGATATAAGCAAGGTTTTCCAGTGGGAAGTGGGGAACAACATGACGTTCAGTGGTGATAGGTTCCAGCTGCTTAGGTATGGAAAGAATGAAGAACTCAAAAGGAACACTATATACAACAATCAAGAGAGTCGCCAAACAGAACGTAATGAACACGTAAAAGACCTGCGAATAATTACGTCAGCTGACCTTTCTTTTAAAGACAAGACAAAAATCACAACAGCCGGAAACTTGACGGGGTGGATACTGAACTTTCAAAACAAGGGAAATAATGCCGATGGTGACTCTTCAAAACACTAGTGCTCCCTCACTCAGAATATTGCTCAGTGCTGACGGCCCCGTTCAAGGCAGGAGAAATATCGGAGCTGGAACAAATACAGAGATCATTTACGGCTCACACTGAGCTAGTAAAGCACCTAAACTACTTGGAACGCCTTCAAGTCTTGAACATGCACTCACTGGAGCGGAGGCGATAGAGCTATATGATAATATATACCTGGAAAGTACTTGGGGGGCCTGGTCTCAAATCTGCACACTGCCATAACAACATAAAGGAGTGAGAGATATGTGAGGAAGTGTAAAATAAACCCAGTGAGGAGCAGGGGAGCGGTGGGGACAATAAGTGAACACTGTATCAACATCCGGGGTCCCAGACTATTCAACATTTTACCAGAAGATATCAGAAACATGGCTGGAACAAGTGTAGAAGCCTTCAAGAGGAAACTGGACAAGTATCTTCACCAGGTGCCAGATCAACCAGGCTGTGATGGATATGTGGGGCAGTGGGTCTCCAGCAGCAACAGCCTGGTTGACCAGGCAAGCACCAGACGAGCCTGGCCCATGGCCCAGCTCAGAGAGTAGAGAAACTCTTGAAACTCTTCAAAGGTATATCAAAGGTATAGGGTACAGTAGGGCGGTGGAACTAAGAAAGGAGTTAGGAAGGCTGAACAAAACCAGCAGCAGTAACCACATGTAAAATCATAAACTTGCACTAGAAAATAAATACAAGATTTATAATCACTCAGCAAGTGTCAACATTTGTAAACGAAAACAAAACAGAACTAAGACGGTACTGCTTTTTTTTTTTTTTTTTTTTTTTCAAATAATGTAGACTGTTGTGACGGGATCTTGGAGGAGGTAGTATGTGCTAAAACAACTGGGAGCTTTATAAAAATTCTAACAAGCTGAACATGTTGCTCCCAAAATTACTAATAAGCAATCACAAATCAGTAATATCATACCACTTGTGTGCGCGTTAACGTGTGTGTGACGTATGTTCTCAAGATGTTTGCTGCCTTCAAGGGTCTACCTGGCTGCTGCTGCTGCTGTAGGACGCTTGATCTAGGCTCTAGGGATTACCTATTCCCCGGCCTCTCTATGACTTATGAATATCATTCTTCTTCAAGAATAAAATATATAAATGCAGATACAGTATTTATCTTTATATATTTTAGATTGTTATAAATTTTAGTTTCTCTTAAAGTCCCGTCGATGGTAGGCGATAAACTTTAATGGTGTGAATGTAATAACTGGTATTCTGTTAGAAAAGTGGTATGTAAAGAGTTGCGTGATGAGCACTGTAGTGGAAGATGAAGCCAGCGCTACAGTGGATGGATGCTTGTGTGAGGAGCCACCCAAATTAATGTGTTTTCAAGAGCCTGTCCTTGTTGCAGGTGCGGCGGCAGGCTCTCGTGCCCGGCACGAAATCAACCCCTCCACTCCCCTTACCTCCCCCAGCCCCAGCCCCGAGCCCACTTTACTTCTCGCCCACTCTTCCTGTCCCACCAACACTACCCAACACACCCCTCTCACCCACTCTCTCGCCCACTCCTTCCCAACTCCCTCTCGCCTCCCCTATCTACCCTTCCTACCACTTCCCGCAGTTCTTTTCATACACTTATCATTCCACCTGCTCCCCCTCACCCCCTCTCTTGCGTTTGAGTCTACCTACCTGGAGGTTTGTTTCGGCCTGGTACTACACCAGGCCTCCCAATGGATCAAGGGCTGGTCAACCAAGCTGTTAAACAAACCATACCCGGGCGGGATTGAACCCGCGGTCAGTCTCAAAACTCCAGACCGTCGCGTTAGCCACTAGACCAGCTACCACGCAATCCAACGGATGAACCACATACCGGCTGATCGGACACTAACTACACGTATCTGTCCAGCTTCTCTTTGAGACAGTCAGGGGTTTATTGGTAATTTCCCTTATGTATGATAGCCACGAATGCTCTTTGTGTTTTCTCTTAATGTACTCGTGGCGCCCCTGCTTTTCATAGGGGTATGTTGCATCGTCTACCTAGTCTTTTGCTTTCGTAGGGGTGATTTGTGTGTGCAGATTGGGGACCAGTCCCTCTAGGTTATTCCAGATGTAGATTATGATGCGTCTTACTAGCCTACATTCCCAGTAGTTCAGGTCAAGGGACTTCAAATGTTCCCAGCAACTAAGGTGCCTGACTGAACTAAAATGTGCAGTGAAAGTTCTCTGTACATTCTTTAGATCTGCAGTTTCACCTGCCTTGATTGAGGCTGTTAGTATGCAACAGTCTTCCAGCCTTTATAGAGAGAAAAAGTGACTTAAATAGGATCATCATTGGCATGGCATCCTTTTTATTGAAAAATCGTATTATGCATCCTATCATTTCCCTCGCAGATGTGATAGTGACACTGCTGTGATCCTTGAAAATTGAAATATTTCGATATAATAATCTTTATTTCTGCAAGTAAATGTACGAGATATACAGGCCTAACTGACATTAGTTACCGCTATATAGAAGGCCCCTTGTTATGCAGAGCATTTCGGGCAAATTAGGTCAGTTTTGCCCCAGGATGCGACCCACACCAGTCGACTAACCCAGGTACCCATTTTACTGATGGGTGAACATTGGACAGCAGGTATCTTAAGGAAATGCGTCCTAATGTTTCCAACCTTACCGGGGATCGATCCCCTGACCTCAGCTTGTGAGCCGAGTGCGCCAGCATTCGACCTACGGGGCACCTATATCACTCCCAAGTCCTTCATATTAGTTTTTTACTCTATTGTGTAGTTAGAATTTGTTGTATACTCCGTTCTAGCTACTATTTCCTCGGATTTTCCATAACGGAATAACTGAAATTTGCCCTCATTGAACATCATATTGTTTTCCAAGGCCCATTGGAAAACTTGGTTTATAAAAGCTTGAAGATTTACTGTGTCCTCAGTAGATTACACACTTGTGCATATTTAAGTATCGTCTGCAAAAGAAGACACGGTGCTGTAGTTTTACATCTCTGTCAGATATGAGGCTGAGGAAAAGGCTGGGGGCGAGTACTGTACCTTGTGGAACAGAGCTTTTCATTGTGGCAGCCTCCGACTTAACTCTGTTTACCATTACTCCTTGCGTTCTGTTGCTTGAAAGTTAAAGATCCATTATTTGCTCTCATTTTCTTGTATATTAATGTGATACGAGAGTGAGACTTCAGTGACGGAGACGACGACGTGTCTAGTGTATACATTCCTGAGGTGGAATAAACCTTGGTAATAAATACCGACAAGTTGATTTAGAAAAACACGTAAGCAAACACTAGGACATATTTATTAGAAAACATTTCGGTCCTATGACCTTGACTAATACACGTATCACATTGCTGAGGTAAACCTGGCAGTGTTGAGTGAGCAAGATGATCGTGGATCTTGTAAACATGCTGATGTTGTCTTAAGGAAGGTCCTTTATAAATCTGCTTATAGTGAATGATGAAGATCTTAAACATGTTAATTTTACGTTAGTACAGTTAATGTTCTTATGAATAACACCTCTACACTCTCTTTAATTTACCTAATTTTTAATTGTTTTGAACCTATTTAAAAATAAATGTATTTTTTTTTTTAATTTTTGTTGTTGCATTTTCTCCAAGTTCTGAAATTAAAATGTTTAATAAAACCACCCAGAGAATTATTATCGTCTTCTCGTTAGTATAAAATGGAAGCCTGTTAAATATTTTGTATTCTGGCAGGGTTGTCGACCTGCCTTGTCTCGTGAACATGTTAAATTGCAAGTAAATAATACAGGCTTCTATTTTTATTTCGTATACACTTAACTTTCCTAAGCTTTTTAACAGTTTTTAATTACTCTAATATTTTCTTCCAAATTTAGGTGGTGTGGTCTGAGACCGGGCCGCGGGTCGATGATCCCCAGACATTTAACAAATATACAGGCAGCAAAGCGTCATACAAATAACACACTGCACAACAAACTCACAAGTTTGAGAGGAGACTTTAAATGAAGTTTTGGTACTTCCCGGACTGTTATAGTCACAAGTTTTCTCACAAAATTGTGGGTGGGTTGTGGGTTCCATTCATGGTATTGTGATCTTTATGCTTCACCATTAGTGTGCGTGTGGAGAGGATGTAGTGTTAGTCATCCAGACTCTGGGCTTTAAGTGTGTTAGTTCACTAATTATATTTCTGGCACACATTATTTCACATATCACTCCTCTCAGAAAACACACAAGTGCTCACATTATCTCTAAGGTTAAGATGCCCTCGTCCGAGGGTAACCTGTCATTAAATGCAAAGTAAAGAAAGTAGACAAATGGATGTTCCACTTTCTGACAAATAGAATGAAAATAGTATAGTAGTAAAGAAAGCATAATCCCGCATTTGCAAAATAGAAAGTTCAGTATCCAAAGATACGTTCCTGCTTCTTATTCTAATAACTGATCTCGATAAAAACATTCGCAACAGTTTCATATCAACATTTGTCGATGTTACCAAAATGTGCCAAAAAATCACCTCGGTAGAAGACACGGAAAAATTTCAAGATAAAAGCAAAGTCTTCCGGTGGATAAGTTCTAACAACTTAGATATGGAAAGAATGAGGAACTCAAAAAAGAGCACTGTATACTAAAGACAAGATTATCACTAAATAGAACGAGAGAAACTATGTGAAGTATCTCGGGTAATAATGTGTGCTGACCTTTTTCTTAAAAAAAAAAAAAAATTATTGAAATCGTTTGTATTCTCTCGCTTTGAGTTTTGTTCAGCGTTGATGTCTGGAACGGATAGTGATATTATCTACGGTCCTCTTAGAACCAATAAAGCATTTAAATTACAAGATGCTTCAAGATTCTATACACTCGCTGGGGCGATGTAGAGAGATAAATTGATGCATGATGATGTTTACGTTGAAGGTACTTGAGGGTGTGATCCCAAATTGCACACAGCCATAATATACTGGAGCGAAAGAGATGCGAGAAAAATTTAAAGTAAACCCAGTGAAAAGCAGAGGCACCGTAAACAATAGGAGAACAATGTATCGGTATCTGTAATTATCAGTAACTGCCAGAACTTGTGGAAAAGTCTTCAAGAAGAAACTCGACAGTTGCCGAATCACCCACATTGTAATTGATATTTGGACCAGCCAGGCTGCCAGCTTCAATAGCCTGATTGAGCAGGCAAGCACCAGACAAGCCTGGCTCAGGGCCGGGCTGCCAGAATATGAAAACTTTCGAAACCCCCCAAAAGGTATATTGAGGTTAGCTATCAGTCAAATTTCAAAAGGGTGAGACGGTAACGCCTGGCAGTAGGGGGTGCATCATTCTCTTGATTAGTTAGAAAAGATACGCTTGAGGGAAATGAACGCGAATTCATCCAGTTAAGAGACTTCTATTAAAGTGAATACAGTTGTCCATTTCCCCCAAAGGTTTATTATGTAGAGTGTAAGGATGTGCGGCATCCACAGTGTTGTCTCTGGCGAGTGAGCTGTAGCAGTGGTGCTATTAATAATCTCTCTTTTTCCGCCTTACACTTTACTTAGTAGCAAGACTTTTTATGACCAGTATCTAAATTAACTCTTACGTTCGTTGTGTATTTTAGGCCTTTAGTTGCGTGACAGAACATTTTCACCCTAAATTTTATGCGTGATTCCACAGCGAATTGTTCATTATTATTTTCCTGTAACACTTCTCGGTAACTTTGTATGTATTGGTTTATATATGGTTGCAGGGGATGAGTCTTAGCTCCTGGCAGTGCCTTTCAACTTGCCGCTTGCCTCCCCAACTTGAGGTTATTCCACTTCCTGACCACCATAAGAATTAAGAAATACCTCCTGATATCCCTGTGACCCGTGTGTCTAACTTCCAGTAACTGCTTCCCCCGAGTACCCGTTTCCCTCTACAGCCTGTGTCTGTCTTCCCTATCAATTCCTCCGAGTATTTTGTGTATAAATATATAATTGTATTATACTTCAAGCCTGCGTTTCTAACGTGTATCACATAGCCCGATACTTGATGTAAAGTGGATAAAAATTCTGCCTTCTGTTATGTAGTGTAGTGGTCGAGATAGTACTGATAGTGTTTGGCGTTTCCCATCAAGACACGGTAACCCGAAGAACCATTCACCATCACATGCTCTTTAGTTACCCTGTTCAGAAAATAACCTATCGTTTTTTATTATATGTAATACTCTTAAGCATTTCCCATCGTCAAATTTCTTAGGCCAATATGCTTGTATTCACCCTGTGGTCCAAAGAATCAAGGAGTGATAGCCCGTCTCCACCCGTTGCCCAAGGTAGGGGATTTATGATGACCGGGGCCATGTTCGTGTTCTGGAAAATAAACTAACAGATGCCAAGGCAAACATTCATAACGACCGCACTCTGTGGGAGACTTCTGCAGTAATTTCATGGACCACATAAACAGATTTTTTTTTTTTTTTGGAAGTGGCAGGCCTTGTGGGCCCCGCAGATGAGCAACAAGTTGTGCAGGGTTCAGCAGAACGTGGGTATTTGAAATGTCAGTGTGAGACGGCTCTATGGCACTGTCACTTGAAGATCTGGGGCACACGTCTCACCCATAACACGTATTTGCAGGTGCTCCTGACTCACTCTGCGTAGCTTGTAGAGTGCAGCTGGCTGTGGAACACATGTTAACACTTTGCCTACAACATAGACCTTTTTTCCTTTGATCATGGCTTTAATAATTACTAGAAACCTTAAGAAGTTTTTTGACAACATTTAATTAGATTTTTAAATGATGCTGGCTATTTTAATTTGGCGTGTTTTATGCTTGTAAATAGTAGTTTATTGTTTGCTCAATTTACCTTAATGTTCTTTTGCATATTGCATATATTTTTTTATTGCCTAGAGCGTTGAATGTGATCACCCAGGTCAGTGCTGTTCAAATCTCAACTACCTATTCACAATAGGTAAATTCTTATAACTTTATAAATACTTTTAGATTACATAAATCTATAAAATGTATATTTAATGACAAATACGGAAATTTAAAACAAGGCATGACGTCTGTCAAAGCGATGACAATTTTAACGCTTCTGGAACGTTCCCAAGGAACGTTCCAGTCTGCATTGTCACTCGTAATGCTACATACTTCACGACTCAACAGCGGGGTCTCTCTCTCTTATTTTTTTAAATTTTTACAAATGCTTTCTTTTTCTGCGATGCTACGTAGCCCGCCCACTAACAGCACGTCCACCTGTCTCCTT
>NC_091338.1:14059024-14274024 GCF_038502225.1 Cherax quadricarinatus
TCAGGAACTTTGTTTAGGAATCTATCCAGTTCCCTCTTAAAGACAGGTAGAGGTCTATGGGTAATCCCCAATTTTTACGATGGGAGGACTTTGAATAGTCTTGGACCTTTACGTTGGCTATTTTTCTCTCAGCGTACTCGTGGCACCCTTTCATTCCATGGGGGTATATTGCAACGTCTGTCAAGCCTTTTGCTTTCGTAGGGAGTGATTTGTGTGAACAGATTTGGGACCAGTCCCTCGAGGATTTTCCAGGCGTAAATCATGATGTATCTTCCCTGCATTCCAAGGAGTGCAGGTCAAGGGAACTTAAATGTTTGCGGTAATTAAAGTGCTTGATTGAACTGGTACGTGCAGCGAAGGTTCTCTGTACCTTCAAAATAGATCTGCAGTTTCGCTTGCCTTAAATAGGACTGTTATTGTACAACAGTATTCCATCCTAGAGAGAACAAGTAACTTAGAGAATAATCATTGCCTTGACATACTATTATGTTTTGAAGGTTCTCATTATCCATCCTATTATTTTCTCTCTGGTTGTGACAATAAGACTGTTGTAATCCTTGAAAGTGAGAAACTCTGACATTGTTACTCAAGTCCTTCACATTAGTTTTTTGTTCTATTGTGTGGCTAGAATTTGTTTTATACTCCGTTCTAGATTTTAGAAGTTTGTCCTCATTGAACATCATATTGTTTTCTGCAGCCCACTGGAAGACTCTTTGTTTCCCCTTGGAGATTGTTCATCCTCAGTGGATGACACTCATGCAATTTTTAGTATTGTCTGAAAGGGATGATGTGGTGCTATTATGTACGTATTTGTCTAAGTCAGGTAAGGTAATGAAGAGAATGGGACGAGCACTGTGTCTTGGGGAACAGATCTTGTCACTGTAGAAGCCTCTTACTTTACCCTGTTCCCCCCCCCCCCCCCGCGTTCTGTTGGTTAGAGCTAAAAATTCATCTGCCCACTTTTCCATTTATTCATGTTACACCTTTTATGTGCGCTATTACATTATGATTGCTCTTGTCTAAGTTTTTTTTTCGAAGTCTGTATATACATCTGTATTCTGTTTGTCCTACAGTGCATGCAAGACACTGTTAAAGTGGTCCAGTAGTTGCGGGAGGCAGGAGTGACCTGCCCTAAACCCATGTTGTCCTGGGTTGTTCAGTTGTTGGGAATCCAAATAGTTGGTGATCTTCCTTCAAAGACCTCTCTACCATTGCTTTTGACACTGCTTGCCTGAATTCACAAATTCATTCCTCTAAACTACGGAATAAACTTCAACGTCTCATCTCGGCTAGCCCTTGGTCTAAATTCTCCCTTACCGACTGTGTTACTAACCTGTCTTCTGTCACACTCAATATGAGCTTGAACTTCTTGGTTTTTATCTTTCCTTTGCCACTTCACCTGCCCCTCGCGCTGCTATTGCCCTGATTACCTCTTTTGATTCTTTTCGTCAGTCTCGCTCCCGTAATCTTCCTGGCTTGTCCACCTTATGTGGCGCTCTCCTTCCTGCTCTTGATAGTTTCTTTTCTAAGAATCACCACCTTCCGCGCCGTTACCAACTTGCCCTTTCTTCTCTTAAATCTAACACTAACATTGTTTTACTATCTTCTGACAAAGGTAATTCGGTAGTTATCCTTGATCGCGAGGATTACCTCCGTAAAGCTGATGTCTTGCTCTCTGACTCACGTACCTACACTCCTCTCGTTTCCAACCCTCTTGATCGCATCAAGAGAACTTTCAACAAGAAACTAAGGACTCTCCGACCTCTTTCCTCCTGACTTTGACCTTGTTCAACGTTTTCGTGTCATCTGTCCCTCTGCCCTATTTCTATGGCCTTCCCAAAACCCATAAACCTGATATTCTTCTACGTCCTATCATATCCTCTAGAGGTTGTCTCTTATTCTCTTGCTTCTTGGCCGGCCAAAACCCTCACTCCCTTTCTTGGTACTTTTCCTCCTGCCCACCTGTGGAGCAGCGAACCTCCAGTTATGTGGGACAGCGGGCCTCCAGTAGCAACAGCCTGGTTGACGAGGCAAGCACCAGACGAGCCTGGCCCACGGCCGGGCTCAGAGAGTAGATAAACTCTCGAAGCTCTTCAAAGGTACATATCAAAGGTACCTCCGTCACTCTCGACTTCATTGAATGGGTTCGCTCTCTCCCGACCTGTAAGATGCTTAGTCTTGACGTTGAGTCCCTCTTCACCAATGTCCCTCTTGATGATGTCCTTGATTTTCTTAGAAGGCCCATGAAGGGTTTCTTCATCTCCCTATACCTACTGATGTCTTTCTTGATCATATCCGCCTCTGTGTGGACTCTAATTCCTTTTCTTTCCAATGGAAATATTATTTTCAAACCTTCGGTGTCGCTATGGGCTCTCCTCTCTCTCCTGTCCTTGCTAATCTTTACATGGAATACTTCGAGACTGTTCTTCCTACTATCGATGTGCGACCTTCACTCTGGCTCCGCTATGTAGATGACATATTTGCTCTGTGGCCTCATGACTCTTGTCTCTTCCAACCATTTCTTGATGCTCTTAATAATGTTGCCCCTTCCATTAAGTGTAAAGCTGAATGGGAATCTAATTCCTTGCTTCCTTTCCTTAATGTTCATGTCCACCATCGATTAGGTTGTGATTTGAATTTACAGTCTTCGATACTATAGTATTTGATGCCACATCATTAGTATTTGTGAAAATAAGGTGCATTTGATAGTTTTGCTGACGTAACTATTAGCTGGCTTTGGGCGAATTTGAGAGAGATGCAGCAGCTCATTTGTATGAAAATGTTCATCTGAGCTGCTGAAATTGTCTCAGTTATTACACAATTTGCTATGTTCTTCCGTTTTAAATGTCCTAAATTGAAATAACCGAGCAACAAGATTTTCATGACAATATTCAATTTTTCAATTGTAGTTCCTTGACCTGTTGGGAAGAGACAGACAAACTGACGTACGTAAGTGCGCACCTACACTTACACACGCGGTCAAGTGTCTAATCGACAAGTGCCTATGACAGAATGATAATTCCCCCCTCCCCCTCCCCCACACACACACAGTTTAGAATTCACATCTGGTCAAGCACGTCAAGAAATTAAAGAAAGTGCAAAGGTTTGCAACAAGACTAGTCCCAGAGCTAAGGGGATTGTCCTACGAAGAAAGGCTAAGGGAAATCGGCTTGACGACACTGGAGGACAGGAGGGTTAGGGGAGACATGATAATGACAAAATACTGCGAGAAATTGACGAGATGTTCCAGAGATGGGACACAGAAACAAGGGGTCACCATTGGAAGTTGAAGGGATGTTTGGAAGTATTTCTTCAGTCAGAGTTGTCAAGAAGTGGAATGGCCTAGAAAGTAACGTAGTGGAGGCAGGAACCATACATAGTTTTAAGACGAGGTTTGATAAAGCTCATGGAGCAGGGAGAGAGAGAGGACCTAAGAGCGATCAGTGAAGAGGCGGTGCCAGGAGTTACGACTCGACCCATGCAACACCAAATAGGTGAGTACACGCACACACACACGAACCAAATAACTTCTGCAGCAAATGGGCGTCTGACAAATCTATGAATAACTTTTCGACATCTAAGTAAGGAGTCATTCACGACACTACATCATGTACGTCGCCCATATAGGAGTACGCAGAGTCACAAGGAAACCCACACCTGGTCATGCATATCAAGAAATTGGAGAGAATGCAGAGGCTTGAAACAAGACTAGTCCCGGAATTAAGAGGTATATTCTATGAAAAGAGGTTAAGAGAAATCGGTCTGATGGCAGTAGAGGACAGGAGGACAAGGGGAGATAGGGTAACAACATACAAAATGCTGAAAGGAATTGACAAAGTGAACAAGAACAGAATGTTTCAGAGGTGGGAAATAGGAAGAAGAGGGTACATGTATCATCTGGTCTAGGAATCCTCACTCCTGTATACACTGAAACTAAAATAATGATTATGGGGGGGCGGAGGTTACCTGGAGAGAGTTCCGGGGGTCAACGCCCCGCGGCCCGGTCTGTGACCAGGCCTCCTGGTGGATCAGAGCCTGATCAACCAGGCTGTTGCAATTAACACACTTAAGACCACACTTTTAGTAATAAAGGTAATCTTGTCCGGCTCGTCGTCATTTCTGTTTATAATTACGCCCAGATGCTTTAAAGATTTAAGTTGTCTTAAGTTACAAGGATACAAGGAAGAATAGAGGCTCATTGATGTATTTTTCATTATTATTATTATTTAAAATTGGGCACTTGGGCAGTTTACGGCTACTCGATTCTCCTGTGTGTGATAGTGTTGGAACAACGTGTCACTGATGTAGATGTTAAGGGAAAAATTCTGGTTGATGATGAGAGTTGGTCTGAATAGGTGTAGAAGATTGAGACACTTATGCAACATATGGGAATCTTTATTCAGGAAACGTTTCGCCACACAGTGGCATCATCAGTCCAATACAAAGTAGAAAGGCGAAAGGAGAGGAGGAGTTTGAGGTAATCAGTCCCTCAACCTGGAGTCGATGTGTTCAGTCCATCAATCTTGTAGAATGTACAGCATAGGGCCGTAGACGTGGCTTATATACTGTAGTGAGGTGAGGCGAAGCAGGAGGAGGTGGGGTCATAGTGGTATCCACTAGTCGAAGTAGGTCTTCGTCCAAAGGTTGGACAAGTGTTGAAGAATTCTTTTTAACAAGATCCCATGATGCTGCAGTGTCTGACAGTTGTGATGAATGGTTTGAAAAACCGACAAGTTGAAGATTGAGACACTTATGCAACATATGTTGCATAAGTGTCTAAATCTTCAACTTGTCGGTTTTTCAAACCATTCATCACAACTGAATAGGTGTAGTTTAGGATTGCGCCACAATATTGTTCACCCTCCTGTACAGTTTATTCCTCATTGCCTCTGAAACTCAATCCTTCGTTTCACGTTGCTTTTGCAGTTTTTTTATATATTACCAGCACTGTTGAATTTGGTTGGTGTTGCAGTATTGCATAAACGTTACCTCGATAGAAGACACGACATATTTGTAAAGTTTTTCTGTGGGCAGTGGAAAACTAACATGACGTTCAGTGGGGATAAGTTCCAGCTGTTTATGTATGAAAAGAATGAACTCAGAAGGTACATTATATACAAAACTCAAGATAATCATCGAAAGGAACACGTGAAAGACCTGGAAATAATCATACCGGCTGTCTTTTCTTTCCATGAACACAATAAGACAAATGTCGCGACAGCCAGGAAAATGTCAGGATAGGTAGAGAACTTTTATACTAAGGGAAATTATGACAATAGGAGGAGGTGCAAACTAAACTCAAGGACGTCTCGGGCAAGATAATATTGGATAAGTGTAGAAGTCAATATAAAATTGAACAGGTAACTCCAAATGCCAGATCAACAAGGCTTTGATGAATTTGGGCCAGCTGGCCGCCAATAGCAACAACCTGGTTTACCAGGGAAGGACCAGGCAAGCCTGGCCCAGGGCCGGGCTGCGGTAGTAGAAAATTTTTCGAAACTCGTCAGAGGTATATCAAAGGTTACGTGAGTGGGAGATAAGCAGTTTCCGGCGTGGCATGTGCATCGTGCAAGACATCGCCATCACCCACACTTATACACTTGCACACTTGACCATGTCGGATGACATGGCTAGCTAGCTCTATCACTTTGCCTGCCCTTTGACCTACAGCCCTTGATAAACCATATATGTTACTGTCTAATGGTCTACCCCCAGACGTGTGTTGCCTTGACCTCGTCTTCGTCTTCCTTTATCGGGCTCTGTTCACCTACATATTAAACTGACATTAAGAATACTTGAATCCCTACAATTTATTGTAGAGATTAAAGTAAATTCTTAGTATTTATATATCGAGATATACATGTCAATTTATGTACGGTGTCGCCACTTATTTGCTTATTGTCATAGTCTGGTGCTCGCCATTTCTATGTTTAGCTTTGTTTAGCATTTGTGGGCTCAACTTAGGTTGACTTGCTAACTTAGTATTCCTTCCTCCACAAAGTTGGTGTAAAGATAATTACAGTATTGTCTTACCACCTATTTCATTAGCCGGAAAGTAAACAAGTGGGAAAACTTTATCTAAAAGAATTTTTATTGAAATTTACCTCGTCACAATCGAGCAGTGTTATTTTTTGTTATAAAACACGAGTGAGTGGATGGACTTTGGTGTAGTGCAGGTCGTGCGCTACAGTTGTGTACACTTTCAAGGATCACAACAGTGCCACGATCACAACTACAAAGAAAATTATAGGATGGATAATGAGAACTTTAAAAGCAAGAGATGCCAAGCCATTTATGATCCTTTTCAAATCACTTGTTCTCTCTAGGCTGGAATATTGCTGTACTTGAACGTCTCCGTTCAAAGCAGGTGAAATTGCAGATCTAGAGTGAGTGCAGAGAACCTTTACTGCACATATAAGTTCTGTCAAACACTTCAACTACTGGGAATGCTTAGAAGCACTTGACTTGTACTCGCTGGACCTCAGGCGAGAGAGATATATCATAATCTACATTTGGAAAATCCTGGAAGGAATGTTCCCGAATCTGCACACAGAAATCACTCCCTACGAAAGTAAAAGACTGGGCAGGCAGTGCAAAATACCCCCAATGAAAAGTATGGGCGCCATTGGTATACTAAGAGAAAGCGCCACAAGTGTCCGGGGCCCAAGATTGTTAAACAACCTCCCACCATGCATTAGGGGAATTACCAATAAGCCCCTGGCTGCCTTCAAGATGGAGCTGGACAGATACTTAGTGCCGGATCAGCCGGGCTGTGGTTCGCACGTTGGACTACATGCGGCCAGCAGTAACAGCCTGGTTGATCAGGCCCTGATCCACCGGGAGGCCTGGTCATGGACCGGGCCGCGGAGGCGTTGATCCCCGAAATACCCTCCAGGTAGACAACAGTACGCCGAACTTAAGGGAAGATTCGTTCGGTGATGGGAATTTAAGGTTCTGTATAGGGGTGTTTCATTCTTTGACTATGAAGGTAGTGATGCTATGGTAATGTGCTGTGCAGCATTGCAATAGTACAACTAGGTAGCCCGTCTCTCTAACATTTCACAAACGGGGTTTTTACGCTTAATGAATAAAAACTTTAGCGTGACGCAGTTTTAAAATATTTTTGCAATATTTGTAGTTTCACGGTGTTCAGTGTGTGTTAGGGTTTGTTTACGGGTGTCTGGCTGTAAGTGTCCTTGATACTAACACATGAGACGCTGAACACAGTGGTGTGTATGTGTGAGAGAGAGAGAGAATGCCAAGGGTCGAGTCACAGCTCCTGGCCCGCCTCTTCACAGGTCGCTACTAGGTCACTCTCCCTACTCCATGAGTTTTATCATAACTCTTCTTAAAGCTGTGTATGGATCCTGCATCCACTACATCACTTTCCAGCCTATTCCACTTCCTGACAACTCTATTGCTGAAATACTTCCTAACATCCCTGCGACTCATCTGAGTCTTCAACTTCCAATTGTGACCCCTTGTTGCTGTGTCCGATCTCTGGAACATCCTGTCTCAGTCCACCTTGTCGATCCCTCTCAGTATTTTATATGCCGTTATCATATCCCCACTCTCCTGTCCTCCAGTGTCGTCTGGTCGATTTCCCTTAACCTCTCCTCGTAGGTCATGTCCCTTAGCCCCGGGACTAGCTTAGTTGGAAACCTTTGCACTTTCTCTAATTTCCTGACGTGCTTGACCAGGTGTGGTTTCCAAACTGGTGCTGTATACTCCAATATGGGTCTGACGTACACGGTGTACAGGGTCCTGAACGAATCCTTACTGAGATGTGGGAATACTATTCTTAGGTTTGTTAGGCGCCCATGTGTTACAACAGTTATTTGTTTGATGTGCTCGGTATTATACTCACCCCAAGATCCTTTTCTTTGAGTGAGGTTTGTAGTCTTTGGTCCCCTAGACTGTACTCTGCGGTCTTCTTTGCCCTTCCCCAGTCTTCATGACTTTGCACTTGGTAGGGTTGAACTCCAGGAGCCAGTTTCTGGACCAGGCTTGTAGCCTGTCCAGATCCCTTTGTAGTCCTCCCTGGTCCTCCTCCGATTGAATTCTCCTCATTAACTTCACATCGTCTACAAACAGGGACACTTCTGAGTCTATTCCTTCCGTCATGTCATTCACATATACCAGAAACAGCACAGGTCCTAGGACTGACCCCTGTGGAACCCCGCTCATCACAGGCGCCCACTCTGACACCTCGTCACGTACCACGACTCGCTGATGTCTCCCCGTCAGGTATTCTCTGATCCATTGCAGTGCCTTCCCTGTTATATCTGCCTGGTCCTCCAGCTTTTGCATTAGTCTCTTGTGTGAAACTGTGTCAGAAGCCTTCTTACATTCCAAGAAAATGCAGTCCACCCACCCTTCTCTTTGTCTTACTGCTGTCACCTTGTCATAGAACTCCAGTAGGTTTGTGACACAGGATTTTCCTTCCTTGAATCCATGCTGGTTGTCGTTGATAAGCTCATTCCTTTCATGGTGCTCCACGACTTTGCATACTATACATGTCAGTGACACTGGTCTGTAGTTTAATGTTGCATGTTTGTCTCCTTTAAAAAAAAAAAAAACGGACTAGATTTGCTGTCTTCTCTACCTCAGGTAGTCGCCCTGTTTCGGTAAATGTGTTGAAGATTGTTGTTAGTGTTACACAGAGTGCCTCTGCTCCCTCTGTCAGGACCCATGGAGAGATGTCTGGTCTCATCGCTTTTGAGGTATCTAGCTCGCGCATGCGTGCTTATGTGTGGTTCCATGGGTTGATCCATAGCTTCTAGCTCCACCTCTTCACTAGTAACAAATGGATGCTCTCTCTCCCGGCGCAAAGAGCCTTATTGTACCTCTTCCTAAAGCTACGTGTGCATCCCGCCTCTACTGTTTCACTCCCCAGAATGTTTCACTTCATGACAACCATAAGGCTGAAGAAATACTTCCTAACATCCCTATAACTCGTCTGACTTTTCACCTTCCGGTTGTGCCCTCTTATTCCTGTATCCCGTCTCTGAAACATTCTGCCCTGGTTCACCTAGTCAATTCCTCTCAGTATTTTGCACATCGTTATCATATTTCCCCTATCCCTTCTGTCTCCAAGTGTCATCAGCTTGAGTTATCTCAGCCTCTCTTTACGACGTACCCTCTAGCTCTGGGACTAGTCTTGTTGCAGACTTTTGCACTTTCTCCTGATTTCTTGAGGCGCTTGACCAGGTGTGGATTCCATACTGGTACTGCGTACTCCAATATGGGCCTGACGTACAGGGTGTACAGTATCGTGAATGACTCCTTAGATCGAAACGCTATTCTTAGATTTGCCAGACGTCCACATGCTGCAGCAGTTATTTGGTTGCTGTGGGCCTCAGGGAATGTGCTCGGTATGATATTCACTCCAAGATCCTTTTCCTTGAGTGAGGTTTGCAGCCTTTGCGCTTCGCACCTCCCTCCCTCCCACCCTGAACTCCATCTGCGCTCTTATTTGTCTTTTCCCAAGCTTCATAACTGCACTTGGTGAGGTTAAACTCCAGGAACCATTTGTTGGACCAAGCTTATAGCCTGTCCAGATCCCTCTGTAGTCTTTCATGATCCTCGTCCATTTGTATTTTACCTTCTCTTATGCCATTCACATATACCAGAAACAGCACTGGCCCTTGGACTGACTCTTGTGGAACCCCACTCGACACATGCACCCATTCTTACAATTCGTCACGTATCATCACTTGTTGTTTCCTTCCTGTCAGGTAGTCTCTGATCCATTGCAGTACTTTTCTTGTTATTCCTGCCTACTCCACAAGCTTTTGTACTGGTCTCTTGTGCAATACTGTGTCAAAAACCTTCTTACAGTCCAAGAAAATGCAGTCTACCCATCTTTCTCCCCTCCTGTATTCTGTTACATTGTTGTACCAGTAGGTTTGTGACAAAGGAATTTCCATCCCAGAAGCCATGCTAGTTGTCATGTATAAGCCCATTCCTTGTTAGGATTTCCACCACTCTTCTGATAATCTTCTCTATAACTCTACATACTATACGTGTCAGTCACACTGGTCTGCATTTTAATGCTGCGTGTCTGTTTCCTTTCTTAAAAATTGGGACTATATTTGCTGTCTTCTACACCTCTAGCAGTTAACTTGTTTCGATAGATATATTAAAGATTGTTACTAGCGGCACACAGTGCATCTGCTCCCTCTCTCAGGACCCATGGAGAGAGATTATCTGGGCCCACTGCCTTCGAGGTATTTAACTTACATAGCAGTTTCTTCACCTCCACCTCGGTTGTGTATATTGTGTCCAGCACTTTCTGAAAGCCTGTCTCCTCTGCGAATACTTCCCTAAATCTCGTGGGGAGCTCTTCACATACTTCCTGGTCATTCTTTATGAGCTCCCCGCCTTCCTTCCGCCTGATTTCTTGGTCCTCGACTGCTGTTTTCCTCCTGAAGTAGCTATATAACAACTTTGGGTCAGATTTGACTTTTAATGCTCTGTTCATTTTCAAATTGCCGCTGGGCCTTCCCCCTAATCCATGCATATTTATTTGTCACTTCGACTCAACCTGTTTTCCTTATTTATTTTTCCTTCTATCCTTTTTCCATGCTTTAGCACTTCCCCTCCATCCATCCATAGGAATGACTCTTAACACTCCTGGAATGACACCCTCAAATATTTGCAGCTCTTAAACATGCTGGGCAATATGCTCATAGTTCATCTGTCTCCCAGGTTAACCGCACAGTGCAAAATGTGCATAAAATTGATCCCTGTTTTACTAAGGGGGATACCTGAAGGGAATATTTCAGGATCATCTCTACAGAAACCTCACGTTTTTGCGTATATCTCACTAATTCGTTTTGCGTGGTCAAGATTGTATGGGCTAGTGAACTATTTGTGTTTAATTGATTTATCAGTAACTTATTAATATTGCATTATGTTTGAGATACATATACTCCTTTAATGTTTTGCTATGCGAAACTACAAATAAATATTCACATTAAGCTCAGTTTGAAGAGAAAACGTTATGCTGTGTGTCCCTCCTGAATCATTGTATTGTCGCTAACGTTTTGTTAATGGTCCGAGACTGACCGAAGCATCGTCGAAAGCTTCCTTGGCACTCCAAATTGTGTTAGTTGTGAAATGTTCCTACCACGGTATTGTGACTTCCTCCCAATGACTACTACTTTTTTAGGTTTCAGAAGCATTCGTGTTTCAATTGTGAAGCCCTTGGGTGTAGTGCTGGAAACTCCTATCTTTGATTTAAGGCCTACTGGCATTACAAGATTCGTTGCCTAAGGCTGCTTTTCACTTCTACACTAACACCAAGAATACTTTAAACTCTGAAATAGGAATTGAATTGAAGGTACATACACGGATACACACCTGGGTGTATATACAGTGTGTTTTGAGAAGTTATTTTTGACCAATATCTCAGTAGCGTTGGCATGAGTGGATGGATGATTGTGTAAGTGGAAGGTCGAACGAACTGACGGGCGAGTGGTTGGTTGAGTGGGCGAATGAGGAGTTGGGGTGGATGGGTGGTTGGTTTCCACGACCTCCATGCTTTGGGTAACGCTAATTCATGACTTACACAGTGAGGAGAAACTACCATTGTTTCCCATTTATATTCCATCACACGGGATGAGTTTTACATAAAAGTCTGTCAGTTTGAGCGACAGACTTGGGCGCCTGAGATTAAAGGGCGTAGTAATAATGCATATTGGTTGTAAAGCAGGTGAGTGGTGGTAGTTAGTGATGGTGGGGTTAGCTAGTGTCACTGGTATTACGCCTCATTGTGGACACCAGAGGTGACCTTGGTAATCCTCGAGCATACTGTGATGGTTCAGCCCCTGGCCTGGTGCTGGGCCTCAGCCTGGCCACTGACTTTAGTGATGGCGGCGTCACCTCTAGTGGCGGCAGGTAATAAAGGCGGCGGCACTGCTGGCAACGGCAGGCAATGTTGGTAGTGGCGGAGGCAGGTAATGGGAACGGTGGTCGTCGTCGTCGTGGCAGTTGTAGCTGTGGTGATGAATGTGGCGGTGGTGGTAGTATATTACATCATTAGAATATATTGAGGCAATTGTACTTCTTTTATTCTCTTTTGTGAGGGGTCTCGGTGCACGCTGGTTGGGCTATCTAGGTCGTCATTATAGCCTTTGTAGTTTACAAGTGTCCGCATTAGACAATTTTTTTTTTTTGTGTGACAATTGTGTTTTGTCACCTACAAGTCTGGCGTGAAAACATTGCTTCAGTTGAGCAGTAGGAACTGCGGAAAGAGATACTTATGTACAGTTCAGAATATTTATTAGGAACTGTGGAAAAAGACACGTACAGTTCAGGATATTTAGAAGAAACGATTCGCCAATAGTGGCTTCTTCAGTCTTTATTAGGACTGAAGAAGCCACTATTGGCGAATCGTTTCTTCTAAATATCCTGAACTGTACGTAAACGTCTTTTTTCACATCTTGTCGGTATCACCATACCATTTTCACTGTAGGAACTGTTACCCAAATTGGAGAAGGGAGAGGGAAGAACTGATAAAGGTTGACATTGGATAGCTTAAGAAATAGGTTGGACAGATATACGAGTGAGAAGAATTGGGTTTAATTGGGACTTGCCTAACATGAGTAATTAAAGCTAATTCCTTAATATGTTGGACAAATATGTGGGTGAGAATGGTTAAATTCGAGGAGGATCTGCCATGTATCGGAAGATATGATTTTTTGCAGTGTTCTTCCATTTTTTCGTTCATGGGTATATGCGAAATTCAAGGGAAAGTTGAACGAGGTCTTCACCAAGAAATCAGAAAAGGTGCTGTTAAGATGGGCAGGAATGGATGAGCAACGAAGACTTGGGAAAATTAAAATGAAAGAAGAAATGAAAGGGGTCCATGGAATATAAAATACACGTGCAACATCTGGGTATGTTTATTGTATACGAAATTAGACACGTGCAACATCTGGGTATCTTTATTGTAGACGTTTCGGCATCCAATGGTTTTTATCAATACATATTCTAGGACATAATTTGAAGACAGTGGAACTATATACAAAAGATGAGGTAATCAGTCCCTCAGCCTTGGAGTTGGTGTGAAGAACACCGTAGTCATGAAGATTCTGGACATTTGGATATCCTGTATACTGATTTAAGCAAATTTCTGTCATTTGTTAGGTTGGGTTTGAATGTGGCTGTTAACAAAAATTATTAATTAGAACATTCCGCAACGTCAATAAATGCAATGGTACCACCTAAAGGCAGTGAAAAAACTTT
Organism: Cherax quadricarinatus; assembly: GCF_038502225.1. Taxonomy (NCBI): domain Eukaryota; kingdom Metazoa; phylum Arthropoda; class Malacostraca; order Decapoda; family Parastacidae; genus Cherax; species Cherax quadricarinatus. The sequence goes on from NC_091338.1 coordinate 14,072,276, forward strand.
TAAAACGCTAAAAATAAACGGCGACTTACCGATTGGACTCTACAACACAGCCAAATAATAACTTTGTCTCATGTCAAAGTCACACACCCGACTGTCGTAGCCGTAGATGAGTTGGAAATGCAAATCAGCTTAATATAATACTGGATAAAAAAAAAAGAAAATCGTCAAGAAAGATTTGGACAAGAGTAACAAATACAGCAGGAGAGGCAGATGGATGTGTAACTGCATATTCCTAGACTGCAAGAAAGCATTTAACCCAGTACCACATCGGAGGCTGAAATATATAGGAAGTAAAGGCAGGAATTACCGCAGAAGTTCTCAGATACAGGAACACATCGCGAATTGAACACACCGTGTTTCAGTAAACAGTAAAGGTACGAGAGTGGGTTAGGGTAAACATTCAGTGACAATAGATCAATTCTTGTGCCCCTTCTGCTCCAGATACATAAATCACCTGCTGGAGGATAATTTACCCTATGTATCATTGGTTGTAGATGTGAAATTAATAATGAAGATGAAAGGAGAAGCTTCAAGACAAATTAAACAGGCTGCAAACATGGTCAGGAAGGAGGCTACTAGAATTTAATCCTGTTAAGTGCAAATAGAAGATGGAAATAAATGGTATAAAATACCGACACAATGGAAATATAAACACAAATGCAGTATAATGTGATCCTTTATTGACAACGTTTCACCCACGCAGTGGGCTTTTTCAAGTCACACACGGATCTACCTGGGGTTGGAAGGTACGGGAGTATTTATAGTTCAGAACGTTGAGGTCAGGTGAAGATTGCTGCATCAGATGATCTACCGGGTGGGGTTGTAGAGTCTTGTGTAGCTAGGCGGGGATATTGGACAAGTTGTGAGTAGACCTTCTGCAGTGTTCTATGTTCTTATGTGGGATAGCGATGAAGAAGTTTCTTGGCGAGTGGTTCAGCTATGTTATAGAAGCCATTGTTCTGGTTGAAATTGTTGGTTATAGAGATAAACGATGATTCCAGGATTCTTCTGTATTGAGTGTTGTCTTCTGTGGCTATAAGTCTTGAGTTTCTGTAGTTAATTAAATGGTTGTGTGAATTGCGATGTTGTACACAGGCATTCCTTGTATCGTCAGTCCTGCTTGCATATTGGTGTTCTGAAATACGTGTTTGGAGGTCTCTTGATGTTTCGCCCACGTATAATTTGTTGCAGTCATTACAAGGGATTATGTATACCCCTGCAGAGGATGGAGGCTTGTCCTGTCTACTACTGGTGATGTCCTTGATGGTCGTGGTTGTGGAGGTAGATACTTGGAATGATGTTTTGGCAAAGATGTTGGAAACATGTTTGGCAATGGAGTTGGTGGGAAGGACTATGTATCTCTTCTCGGCAGTGTCTTCTCTGGGTGTGTTGAAGATGTTTAATGCTCGCCGTCTGCAGTCCAATATCCCCGCCTAGCTACACAAGACTCTACAACCCCACCCGGTAGATCATCTGATGCAGCAATCTTCACCTGACCTCAACGTTCTGAACTATAAATACTCCCGTACCTTCCAACCCCAGGTAGATCCGTGTGTGACTTGAAAAAGCCCACTGCGTGGGTGAAACGTTGTCAATAAAGGATCACATTATACTGCATTTGTGTTTATATTTCCATTGCAAATAGAAGAGTTAAAAGACCGGACACGGAATACAGCCTAGGAAAAGGAACGCAAACAACGTTCAGGGAGAAAAACCTGGTGGTAAGTACAAATGTAGAACTGCTTCAGTGGATCTTAATTTATTTAGGACATATTCAGCTTAGATGAATTTCATGTTGGAATCTGCCTTTTCCAGCATAGGGTTGCACCTGACCAAGCATGCAAAGACACTCGCGAATGTAAATGCAAGCCAAAGTTTTCGCTATCTCTAGTTCTTACAAACTGAAATGCATGATTAAGGTGGATGACTTTAAAAGAGCCTAGTTGTTGTTACTTGGACTTCTGTGGCTAGTTTTTTGTTGAGGAACTCTTAAGAAACAGGATAAGTGTGTGTGTGTGTGTGTGTGTGTGTGTGTGTGTGTGTGTGTGTGTGTGTGTGTGTGCGTGTGCGTGTGCGTGCGTGCGCGCATTGGTTATGTCCAATAAGATGGTTGTGTTAGCTTCAGTGTGTGGTTGTGATGTATCCTGTGTATGCGTGTTCGTCCGATACCAGTTGTCAGATGCACTTGTCGATAGACACTTGGCGTGATTATTGTGTGTGTGTGTACGTGTGTTTTTTAGGGGGGAGAGAGGAACGGGGTGCGTGTGCAGTGAACCGATTTCGTGACAAATTCAAACTGCTGTACACGGAAAGGACACAAAAGTCACATCTAGTCATAGAATGGAACCTTTACCTTTGCTTGATGAGCTTCGAGAGTTCTACTCCCGGAGCCCGGACTTGGGCCAGGCTCTTCTGGTACTTGCCTGGACCTTGAGTATATCTGGAAGGTATTCTGGGGGTCAGTGCCCCCAGCAGTCTGGTCCATGATCAGGCCTTGCGGTGAATCAGTCTCATCAATCAGGCTGTTACTGCCGGCCACATATCCACCACAAATTGGTTGATCTGGCACCTGCTGGAGATACTTGTCCAGTTTTCTCTTGACGACTTTTACACTTGATTCAGCAGTGTGTTTAATATCTTCTGGTAAGATGTTGAATTGTCTGGGGCCACGGATGTTGACACAATGTTCTCTTACTGTGCCCACAGCACCCCTGTCTTTCATTGAGTTTATTTTGCACTTCCTCCCATATCTCTTATTCCAGTATGTCATGGCAGTGTGCATAGTTGGGACTAGGCTCTCAAGTACTTTCCACGTATACATTATCATGTATCTCTCACTATCTCTCCGCTCCAGTAAGTACATATTTAGGACTTTGAGGGATTCCCAGTAATTTAAATGCCTTATTGGTTCTATGTAGGCCATAAAAAAATCTCTGTTCCAGCTCTGATATCTCTCCTGCCCTGAACGAGACCGTAAACACTGAACAATATTCTAAACAAGAGAGCACAGGTGATTTGAAAGTGTCACCATGAATACCGTTTTCCTTGTTTGAAAGTTTTCATTATCTACCTCGTCATTTTCCTAGCTGTCGCGACATATGCCTTGTTTTCTTTGAAAGAAGGGTCAGCTGATATATTTACTCCCAGGTCTTTCACACGTTCCTTTCGTTCTATTTGATGATCCTCTTGGGGTTTTGCATTCGGTGTCCCTTTTGAGTTCTTCATTCTTTCCATACCTAAGCAGCTGGAACTTATCACCACCGAATGCCATGTTCTCCACTGCTCACTGGAAAACCCAAGGTGACTTTCATGTTTATTTTGGCATCATCTGCATATGATAATATGAAAGCGTGACGGTTTTTTTTTTGTGTGTGTGCCCACCATGAGGATAAACAGCAGAGGCGCCAGGACAGTGCCTTGTTGTACTGAGCTTTTTACCTCCCCGTTATGCTTATGGCCCTCATTTTGTATGCAAGCCCCCATGTCAGAGGTCGTTGCAGTCTATATCACATCAGCATTTTTTTTCAATGCCTCTTTAATTCTGCCATAGTGGTTTAGCATTTGTGACAAGCATGATCTTCCAAAACGTTTCGCCTACACAGTAGGCTTCTTCAGTCGAATACAGAAAGTAGGCAGAAACAGTAGAGATGTGAAGACGATGTAATCAGTCCATCACCCTTGAAGTCGTAGAATTTGAGGTTGTCAGTCCCTCGGCCTGGAGAAGTTCAGTTCCATAGTCAGGAACTATCTGAAGATCAAGCGACAGTGCGGAGACTTAAATACTGTCGGAAGGAGAGGTGCAGAGTAGTAGTAGTAGTGAGAGTGTAGCCACTGAGAGGTCAGGTCCCTCTCAGATCCAACAGTTCTCACTTGAAAGGGTTGTCTAAGGCGTTTTCTGTACCAAGAGGCCAAGTGTTGCAGTGTCTGACAAAATGAACATCAAAATGGTATACAATACTGACAGTATTTAAGTCTCCGCACTGTCGCTTGATCTTCAGATAGTTCCTGACTATGGAACTGAACTTCTCCAGGCCGAGGGACTGACAACCTCAAATTCTACGACTTCAAGGGTGATGGACTGATTACATCGTCTTCACATCTCTACTGTTCCTGCCTACTTTCTGTATTCGACTGAAGGAGTCTACTGTGTAGGCGAAACGTTTCGGAATAAAGTTGCCTAACTGTTGCCTATGTGTCTTACTACCAACCTGTCGGTATTGTATACCATTTTGATGTTCATGATCTTCCAGTTCTAAAACCGTGCTTGGTTTGGGTTGTGCAGATTGTGCTGTTCCATTAAGTTTGTAATTTGGCATCTCATCACTTTCACTGGTCTGTTTTTTGGCTAGTGCTCTACTACCTCCCTAAGGCAAAGAAGCTATGTCTATACTCTAAGGTCTTTGGTATTTCGCCTAGATCTATGTTTTTTTTTCTCCACTAGTACTCACTAGTACTTGCTGAATGAGCTGGCATGCCTTCTGTTTCTTTTTGAATTCTATGGGACTAGTACTATCAGATATTTGGTCTGCATGGCCAGTAGTAATGACCATTGGGGAAATAAAGATGGTTAACTAGTTCGTCTGAGCCACTCTTGGTGGTTGACCCGTGTTAGTAGTAGTGACCGTTAGGCAAGTAAAGATGGTCTACTAGTTTGTCCGTGCAATGTCATAGCTATGATTTGGGTATGTGCGCGGCAGCCTGATTCTCCCTCACCTCGGGGCACACCAGTTTTTAAGTAGACACGGTTGGTGGACTCAACCTTTTATGTTCTCAATAAATATCGAAGAGCTGCTGTGTATCCTTATTCAGGATCTCTTCCACTTTATAACACTTCAAATGTAATGAAAATAGTTTCTGCTGTCTCCACCTTACTTTTGTTTAGTGGGTTGCTGAACATCTGCTCATATTGGTCTTTTACAACTTCACTTATTTCCTGTTCGTCACACAACTAGTATCACGTCTATAAATAATAATGTCAGATGATCTAACGTTTAGAAAATACAACAAAGTTAAGAAAATCATAAGATTTTTGCCACGAAGGGCGAGTTTATTGAACAACACTCCAAGATCAAGAGGGGGAAGACTGGACAGGCGAAGAATAGAGTTGGAGAGGAGTGTCCACAGTCGTAGAGAAAATGGGCTTAACCCAGCAGCTAGGCGCTCGTGGGATTTAGATTTTGCCACCGAAGTGGCTAGTTTATTGTGCACCCCATATCCATCCTGTGGACGGTAGAGCGAGAGCATGTGGATACACAAAAGGCCTAGGAACTAGGCCCCAAAGCGTTAACAGGAATACGTATGGATTTATATCTACATATCTATAGTTCACTTATCTGTTACAAGCAAATTTAGGAAATTTGCTTAGTATATCTGGTATCTTATTTTCATTAATAAGATATCTTGACATGTCACATAGGTTATTATACTGTCTGTCTCTGTATTCCTCAATAAGTGGACAATTAAGCACATAGTGTTCAAGAGAGTGACCATATGCCTGATCACATAATTTACATTTAGTTTGATCATCATCTGTGTGTCTCCCAAACTGCCAGAAGTACTTGTAACCAAGCCTAAGCCTGGCCACTACATCATCAGTCAGTCTGTTCACATTGCAAGTTGCTCCATAAACATACTTATCTACGTTCATGTTATCATAGTGGGTTATAGATCTACTCAGGCTTCTAACTGCATTCCTATAACAATCATCTTCATTATTTACTTCTCTCCTAATATTATTCCTAATGCTAGACACAGTTATACCAAAGTTATATTCTACGTTCTCCTTCTGGATACTCTTCTTGGCTAACATATCAACTTTATCATGAAGGAGTAATCCAATGTGTGATGGGATCCATAGCAATTGTACATTAATTCCTTTGTCCCTAATTTTTGAGTATCTATACCTGGCTTCCCCAATGAGCATGTTGTTGGAGTCATTATACGAGCCAAGAGCCTTCAATGATGACATAGAATCAGTAATGATGATAGAGGGACAGAATGGAAAAACAGGAGGAGCAGGCTCTGTTGCAACGGTCTTGTGGTGGTTGGAGGTCTCGAGTCTTGAGAAGCTGGCAGCAGGCTAGGTCGCAGGACAGGGCAGGTAGGCAGGAACATCGAAGGGCAGCTCACTGGTGTTGTTATTTGACGTAATTAAAGAGGCAGGTTTGTGGAGCCATTTTCAAATTTTTTTGAAGCTGCTCCTAGAGAGGTGGTAAAGTTTTGTCTTGTTTCCTAAGGTGAAACGTAGAGGCTTGATGAATTCCAGAACTTGGGTAAGTGTTAAGTGGAGTGAAGAGGTGGCTCGTAAGCAAACTTTACAGTTCCAGCACCGAGACCTTTGTAGAGCTTAGTGCAGGTCATGGTGTCAGCGTTAGTTGGAGAAGTGTAGAAGGTAAGATTTTTTCATGAGGTGTACTGGAGACTGGAGTCATCAACAACTTCAACTTCTGAAGTGGATGTTGTGGGCGAGTCTACAGTGGTACTGGCAGGTGACGGTGGGTCGGCAGGAACAGTAGAGATGTGTATTGGTTGTGTAACAACAGGTTAGGAGACGTGGGAGGCGGTGGTTTAGGCAGAAATAAACAGCGTTGTCGGCGGTGGAGGTAGAAGATTCAGGAACAGTTGTTTGGGCAGAAGGAGACAGGTCTGCAGGTGCAGTGAAGTTCACGACGTTGGGAAGGATCTTGAGAATGTCGGCTGAAGGTGTGGAGTCCGGGAAACTGATGGCAGGCATGTTGTTCAGACGGAATAGTTCGTTTATAGTGGTGTTGAAAGTGCCGGGATTGACTGTATTAGCAAGGTGCACATACACCATGCAATACAGCACCTTGGAGGGGGCCGCGTCTGGAAGTGGAGAGAGGGAGTTGCTGGGTAGAGAGGACTATTGTGTGGCTTGAAGAATTCCAGTGTTGTCAGACTGGAGTTTTGTTATGGCGGCATATGTCGGCGATTTGGGGCTGTTCTTAGCTGCTGCTTTGAGCATTTAGGCAATCCCAGTAATTTAGGTGTTTAATGGATGTTGAAATTGAAAGTTGTCTACACCTTCCTCAGATCTGCAATGTCTTCAGGGTTACTCCAGGCTAAAGAGCACAAGTGCCTTAGAGGGTATCGTAAGTGGTTCATTTTGAAGCCTCTTGTTTCTTGCCTATAATTATTCTTGAACGTAATTAATTTTCACTTCACTGAAAGCAAAACGAGCCTTTGTTAGGACAGCGTTTTGCTTGAATGATACTTTGTTCAAATCATGTCCCAATGAAGGCTTGGTCTGCTACGTGTCTTGGCTTTTCTCAGATCGCCAGAACGCCTTTGTCATTTTTTTTTACTTATCGAAGTATTTAGCGTACCGTGATGGCTTTGTTAGAAAACTGAATATTTGCCTAATTTTCCCAGCTTTTGCACTCATTTTTTTTGTCATTACTCAATGAAGACACTTTCCGAAGTCATTCTCCGATGTGCTACATTACTTCAGCGTTTTGCTTGGCTTGACCTGCGTTCTAGACCATATTGAAGTGATCAAGAAGTTGTGCATCCAGACATCAACCTGTGTTGTGGAAATGTTAAGAGTCCATGTATTTAGCAGTTAAGCTTGTTAGAACTTAGAACTTTCACTGATTGTATCTATATATATGTTTTTGTGATTGCGATACTACCATCTTCGTGAGGTGGGGTTGCATCAGTGAGTTTGGTCTCGGTCTTCACAGGATACTGAAGGTTCATGACTGTTGGTGTAGCCTGCCGGATTTGGCGTTATGGAGGAGCTTGGCAGGTTTGGTGCTATGCAGGAGCTTGGCAGGTCTGGGGTGACTTTGTATTACTCAGTGCAGATGGTGTTCATCATTACCTTCAGCATGGCTTAAAGGAAGAGTTAATTTGATTGGTGATAACTGGCTGTTGGTTGTGATGTGGAGGGAGGATGGGAGGAACGAACGAACGTAACCTAGATAAGCCACATGGTGCAAGGAAGAGACTGGATATATAATTCATTGTGCAATTTGAAGAGCGTTGGTGAAATCGTGGTCTTATTCATTATGAAATGTTGTTACTGTCGTGAAGGAATAATAACAGTACAGTGTGTAAATGAATCATAAATTAGTACGAAACAGTGAACATGGTAGAAGTATTAACTGCCATCAACTATCAGAACAAGAAGTCATAACTATAAACTAAGGATAACGTGCCGAACGGATGCTAGAAAGTTTCTCCCCGCGGTGGTAAAAATGTGAAATAGTGTACAATACGAGGTGGTGTTAGAACAACTGAGCACTTTAAAAACTTTATTGTAAACTAAATACTGAAGACGGGACACCATGAACTATGCGCTACCCCTGTAGCTATAAATGGGCAGTCACACATTCTGAGATGTACACTATAATCTATATTCATAACGACTCGCGAAATCGTAATAACATGATTGTAAACTCTCAGAAAGATGGGATTCGAACCCGTGGCCAACAAATTATAATACTGGCAGGCCAGTGCGTTAACCACATATTAGACCAGCATGGTACAGTAGTTAGCGCTCTATCTTCGTACCCTTGTCTTAATGTGAGTTACATTGAGACCTTTGACTAGATCGCACAAGTAGTTATCCAAATTATTATTACATTCATTGGAAAGCCCTGAACTCATAGGGGGGTCATATAGTGTCCGATGGAATGGGAGGCATTCAGATTTGAGCCAAGGAAGAGGAGCATAGGTCCAATTTCTTGGATCAGAAGCCCTTCACTGGCTTCAGGGAATCTCCTTTGAGGGGCAGCTAACCAAATAATCTTTATCCATAAAATATAGAGCAATACCATTAGTGTATGTCTGTTCTTACTACTAATTAGTATTTAACTAATCACATTTTCTAGTGAATAAAGTGAGTAAAATTGGAGAAGTATGAACCAGTCTTACCACTAGAATAGGCAACTGTCTAGCAGGCCCAAGGAGAAGACTAGTTTACTTCATGGGTGTTGGGCCTCTAGCTGGCCCCGAGCTGGGGAAGGAGGGAGCTTGGGGTTTGGGGAAGAGTTAGGGGGACCAGGGGAAGCGTGTGCAGGACTCGTCGACCCGCAGCTCAGTAGTGTCAGTATAGCGTATAGGACGGTGCTGCTTCCTAGTACTAACCGTTCCTCCTTGCTCCCGTTATTCACCGTTCTTATGCTTCTGTTGGTCCCATCTTTTCCAGTGATTGTTTATTCGTGTCTTTGGCCTTGTATTTCTTACGGTCAAGTTGCAGTTGCGTTATTCATTTGAAACATAAACGCGTGTGGCTTTCACCGCACAAGTGTATTATGACAGGATATGCTAGGGATGTGTAACACAGATAAGAAGTTATGCTATTTAAATTGTCTCTTTTGTGTTTGTCTGTTATTACTCATCTCTCCTGAAAATATGTGGATATAACGTTACCGTTAGTAGTTCCATTATTAGTTACCTCTTCATAGTCATGTCACGTTTCCTGGAAGTCTTCAAAGTGTAGTGTTAAACTGTTGTTAAAAAGTATACAGAGCGGCTAAGGAAAACATTGTGTTGGTGGCACAAGTGTAAGAGAAAGCTCAGTGTTGAAGCTAGCGGCAGCGAAGCCAAGGCCCTAGCTGTCTCCCTCCCAACACTCAAGGTACTAGTTCTACCTCCACCTCCACACACCTGTTGTTCCACCCCACACCGACATGATACCAGCTGGCCGTGGTGCCCAGGTTAATGTCCTGATCACAACTCTTCCATTTGTTAAGAAGGATGAGTAGCCATAGACATACAAAAGGGGTACACCTGTCCTTCCCACATTAATCAAGTTAGTTATATACAATAATTGTACCAGCGAGGTTGTAACTCCATGTGACGGTGACGCAGTGGGAGTAAATGACTGTGATGGGCAGGTTGATCAAGGTTCTGAGATAAAGAAAAGCTGTTCTGCACCAACCACTTCACCATGACGCGCAGGGACCACAAGAAGGTAATGTGCTATTTTATACGGATCCCATTTTCATTTTCTGACAGTGCCACACCTGTTTTCTGTGGGACTAGTGAGTGGTTACTACCTGTGGGGTATGGCATGAAGCTGTAGTTAAACCCCGGAATTCACTTGTATATTGGATTGTGATATCGGGAATGTACAAGAGTACATGTTGTGGAGTAGCACGTGACCGTTGAGGTTTATGGGCAATCAGGATGTGTATTCGAGGATGGAAAGGAAGAGTTGTCGCATAATGGAAAACACGAGGCCAGGTCCCTGTTATTCACAATACAATAACTTAGAGTGAAAAAGGAGAAGTCTGATAAATTCTTCGGGAATTAGGAATAAACCAATTTTTATTAGTAATATGAAACTAGGCACCTGACAACATGCACCTTGCGTCACTTCTAATATACGTGTGCACCTCAAGACACTTCATACGACTGTCTATGACCATTATTTCAAATGCTGAGGAAAGGTATTAGATTAGGTAAAAAGAGTTAATAAAGTAACTTAAATGTAACATATTTACGCTCGAAAATTTGTGGAAAGTGGTTCTAAATCTGCACACCGAAATCAATCTGTACGAGAGCAAGAGGCTGAGTAGACGATGCAAAATATGCCAAGTGCATACCAGGAATGCAGTGAATGTGCTAGATCATTCAAAGGGTGTAAAGGGATCAAGACTAAAACACCTTCCCTTCATACTTGGGGAAATGAAAGGTATAGTGATACCGACAGTATGTAGACTTGCACAGTTAAAGACATTTTTTGAGGAAATTTTTGGTCAAAAGAGTTTTAAACAATCCTAGTGTCTTCTACAGACCTAGTTACTAGTGTCTTCTACAGTCCTAGTCCCAAGCAAGTGTCTTCTACAGTCCTAGTCACTAGTGTCTTCTACAGTCCTAGTCACTAGTGTCTTCTTCAGTCCTAGTCACAAGCGTCTTCTACAGTCCTAGTCACAAGTGTCTTCTACAGTCCTAGTCACAAGCAAGTGTCTTCTACAGTCCTAATTACTAGTCTTCTACAGTCCTAGTCACAAGCAAGTGTCTTCTACAGTCCTAGTTACTAGTGCTATCTACATTCCTAGTTACTAATATCTTCTACAGTCCTAGCCACAAGTGTCCTCTGCAGTCCTAGCCACAAGTGTCCTCTGCAGTCCTAGCCACAAGTGTCTTACAGTCCTAGTCACTAGTGCCTTCTACAGTCCTAGTTACTAGTGCTATCTACATTCCTAGTTACTAGTGTCTTCTACAGTCTTAGTTACTAGTGTCATCTACAGTTTTAGTTACTAGTGTCTTCTGCAGTCCTAGTTACTAGGGTTTTCTACAGTCCTAGTCACATGTGACGAAACATTATCTCAGTGTCTTGAGCTGTGCATCTCTCTATCTTTTAAACTGAATTATCAACAGACACCTAGATGTCTTCATGAACAAACTTGACTATTTCGTCATGGTAGTTCCTGATCACCCAGGCCGTGGTGCCCACGTTGGAATTAGTGCAGCCAGCACCAGCAGCCTAATTGATCAGGCCCATCAAACAGGAAACGGATCTGAAACTGGGCTGCAGGGTTAGTGATCCTGGAATTGTCTACGGGTAATCTGTCGAAAAACATGAAGCTATTAATTCTTCGGTGAAGCTTTATGATCTGACACAGATAGTTTCTATCTGTGAAAATGAGTCAGAAGTGTTAATCCTCTGGATAGCCTGCCTTGGTCTGGTAACTCAACCTTCTATGTAGACCACGTTTTGAGTCTCCCCACGAAAGCTTACATCTCTGGCCATAAGTTAGGGTAAGGGAAGGAAGTCTTTTTAAACTTAAAGTAGCTAAGACGAGGACTTAATGGGAAGCTACGGTCCAGACCCTATCTTGGGTGAAGAGATGAAGCTTCCCTAGAGAAGCACGACTCTGGTACTATTAACACATCGGCCTTCTCCCACCAAGGCAGGGTGACCCGAAAAAGAAAAACTTTCATCATCATTCACTCCATCACTGTTTTGCCATATTTTGCTCCATCCTCTCTGAATTACCAAACCACCTCAACAACCCATCCTCAGCCCTGTGAATCATAATTTTAGAAACTCCACACCTCCTCCTAATTTCCATACTATGAATTCTCTTCATAATATTTACACCACACATTGCCCTTAGACACGACATCTCTGCCACCTTCTCGCTGCAGCATTTACAACCCATGCTTCACACCCATATAAGAGTGTTGGTACCACTGTACTCTCATACATTCCCTTCTTTACCTCCATGGATATTCTTTTTCTCCACAGATACTTCAGTGCACCACCTGCCTTTTTCCCTTCATCAGTTCTACAGTTTACCTTGTCTTTCATATACCCATCCACTGACACGTCCACTCCAGAACATCTGAGCACATTAATTACTATCATACTCTCTCCTTCCCTTCTGATATCCAGTTTTTTGTTACCTAACTTGGTTGATACCCTTATCACCTTACTTTTATCTATGTTCACTAATTTGCTAATACAGTGGTACCTTGACTTAAAAGTTTAATCTGTTCTGTGACCTAGCTCATAACTCAATTTGCTCGTATATCAAATCGATTTTCCTCATTGAAATTAATTGAAATGCTGTTAATCCATTCCAACTGAATTCTTGCTCTCGGGAGGCAGGAGAAAATACTTTAATATAACGGCTTATTTATCTATCACAATTGAGCTGGCTTGTCTACAACTACGGATGACACCCGAGACCTCTTCACCGCAAACAGCAACATAGATTACAACTCGTCAACACCCAAAGGTATAGCCCAGGAATTCAGTCTTCAACAACGACCCAACTCATTGATAAAATTCTACAGGAAAATATTATGCTAAGACGACAAAACGAAACCTATGAAAAACTCATTATGGACCTAGAGTGCTTACTACATACCCAAAACACAAGAATTAAAGACCTTGAATATCATCTTATGACACAAAACTCAAAGATAAGTGAACTAGAAAACAAACTGACATCATTAATAAACTCATCTAAAGAACAAGCAAACCTACGTTCAACTATAGACACACATGCTAAACAAATAAATTCTCTCACCACCAAGCTGTGAGAAGCTACACAAGACTGGAAGTTAAACATGGAATCCCAGTGGAATGCATGCTTCCAGTATCAAAGGGATATGATTGAACAAGACAAGCTCCTATACTTGGACATCATCCTCTTTTTCTTCTCAGCACTGCCCTTCGCACTCACTTTCTTAGGACCCATGGTTAGAAAAAAGAAATTTGGCAAAATAACTGCACAAAATGCAAGCACAACACAATGCTAATCCAATATGAGGACCAGCTATACTGTAATTTATCTTACCTTCATTCCCCCCAAAAATAAATTTCATAAGTTTTTGACATTTAGCAAAATATCTGCCTTTTACCCACCCTCCCCCACAAATCATGAAATATTTGAGATGTTGCAACAGCCATTGTTTTATGTTCATTGTGAAAATTAATTCAATCCATTCATTATTAATGGCTCATTTCCAAGAAATAGCTCAATATTTTACTTCCAAGATATTTGAGGGAACACATACATAGCTGGTAAACCTGGGAAAAAAAAATGAGAAAATTGTGCTATTTTTTAGTCTTTCCATAGGATATCAGTGTTACCCCTGTCGTAAACTCCGTTTTCTCTAGTGTTAGTGATCAGAGGTGCAGGTGGGAGAACAGTTATATCATATCGTAAGTTCATATTGAGTATTCCCAGTCGCCAGTCAAGCGCTCCATATAATGACAATTATTATTAATTTGGACATATTTTATTATGCTTATTGTTATTTTTCTAACGTCTGATATCATTTTTGATGGGTAGATAGTTAATTGTTAATAATCACATAGTTATACATTTTATAGTGCCATGAGGCATCATTTCCTTTTGTGTTGCTAAGCTCAACATACACTAAGCACTTTGCAACTGGCCTCACCCTCTCTTATAGATCCTCCCACTTTGTAACCATGGCAGATGGTGAATTTTATATATTAGAATGATATAGAAATAATTAAAAAATAGGGAAAAAAAATGAAAATTCACATGTTCAGACATATTGTGTGCATGAGTCATCACAAGACAGTGCTGAAATGACTGTAATTCTTTGTAGAAATATTGTACAAACTCTTTCTTTCTCTTTGAACACACTGGCCGTATCCCACCGAGGCGGGGTGGCCCAAAAGGAAAAACGAAAGTTTCTCCTTTTACATTTACTAATACAGTGGACCCCCGGTTAACAATATTTTTTCATTCCAGAAGTATGTTCAGGTGCCAGTACTGACCGATTTTGTTCCCATAAGGAATATTGTGAAGTAGATTAGTCCATTTCAGAGCCCCAAACATACACGTACAAACGCACTTACATGAATACACTTACATGATTGGTCGCATTGGGAGGTGATCGTTAAGCAGGGGTCCACTGTATATACAGGAGAAAGGGTTACCAGCCCCTTGCTCCTGGCATTTTAGTCGCCTATTGCAACACGCATGGCTTGCGGAGGAAGAATTCTGTTCCACTTCCCCATGGAGGCAAGAGGAAATAAACAAGATCAAGAACTAGTAAGAAAATAGAAGAAAACCCAGAGGGGTGTGTATATATATGCTTGTACATGTAAGTGTAGTGTGACCTAAGTGTAAGTAGAAGTAGCAAGATGTACCTGAAACCTTGCATGTTTATGAGACAGAAATATGGACACCAGCAATCCTACCATCATGTAAAACAATTACAGGCTTTTGTTTTACACTCACTTGGCAGGGCGGTAGTACCTTCCTGGGCGGTGCTGTCTACCAACCTACTACCTAGGATCGTACAAACATAAGACTTAAAAACATCAAAATGTTGCCAGATTCTTAAACTATTTTTCTGTAAACTTAACTCATTTTTTCAAATTTTTTCGCAATATTTTTTCCCCCCAGCACCGCGTCCTAGCCCCCTTAAAATGTTTCTGAAGTGATACATAGCATTGTCATTCAGTAGGTTTATAACACAGTTTGTTACAGCTTTGTCTGGGTGATATTTTTCATTTTGGATACATTTCTTGTGTAAGAGCAGTAGGCAGGTAGTGCATGATTGGTCGAGTGCTAAGCAAACGGTCTACTACCAAGTGAGTTTTTTACCAAACAAAGTTTTCGAACACCAAATTGTTTGAGTTGGAAGCTGTTCAAGTCCTGAGGTACCACTGTATTGAGTCCTGATCACTTTACTTTTAAGTTCTCTTAGTGTACTCATTGTGCCTGCACTTTTTGTTTGGGTATTTTCCACTGTCTGCCAAGCCTTTTTGATTTTGTAGGGAATGATGAGTTTCTATCAGCAAATTTTGCAGAGAATGAAAAAATATTTTGGAGTGAAATTAGTTTAGAAATCCTGGGGAATGAATGGATTTAACAGATGGGGAGATGGAAGTATTGGGAAGATGGGGGGAATGTTTTGAGGAGCTATTAAATGTTGAAGATAGAGAAACAGTCATTTCATGCATTAGGAAGGGAGGTAAAACATCTTTTAGGAGTGAGGAAAAGCCATATGTGAGTGTGGGAGAGATTAATGAGACATTGGGTAAAATGATGATTGATCAAAATAGAAATGTTAAGAGTTAAGAGTAGGTAGGGATATACTTTTGGAGTGGTTGGTGCTTTTGTTCATTAAGTGTATGGAAAGGGGAAAGGTACCTAGGGATTCACAGAAAGCTTGCATAGTGCCTTTGTATAAAGGAAAGGGGGATAAACTAGAGTATAAGAATTATAGGGAAATAAGACTGATGAGTATACTAGGTAAGGTGTATAGTAGAGTTATTATTAGAAGATTTAAGGGTAAGACAGAGCAATATTGCAGAGGAACTAAGATTTTTGGAAGGGTAGGGGATGTGTACATCATGTGTTTACATTGAAGTATATACATGGTTTTGCTGGATCAGTTGGGTTGTGATGGCTATGTGAGCCACCAGTGCAAGCATCCTGTTTGATCAGGTGGTCAACAGGGAAGCCTGGCCTGAGATAGAAAGACCCTTTGAAACTGGCCACTGGTATATGGTGGACCACATAAAACTAATTTAAGATGTCTTCTTTTCAGTCCGTGAATGAACGTGGAGAGACAGCAAAAGGTTCTACCACTTCTTTGGGATCGGCCATCAACAGTCGACCATCTTCTCGGTCATCATCTGTTGGGCCTGAAAATGGTGACATTGATTACAAAAAAGTAAGAACCCAAGCATGTTTGACACTGTTCAAGTGCATTACTTTAAGTTGCATATCAGCCTTTAATTAAAGTTCTTGGTTAACACCTCTTGGAATGTAGAGGCAAAATTAATTCCGTATTACATCTCCATAAAAACAATCACGTATGAAATGGGGAAATTAAGGCAGACATTTTGAAACAAATCTGATGAGAATTACAATTACAATTGGAAGTTGGAGAAATTTAGTGATAAAAAAAAGAGCATCTTTTTACAGGATTTTGGGAAGTTGCCTTCCATCCCACATTTTTCTCAAGTTATTTACATTGCCTCAACTTTTCCCTTCACTCTCTCTATCCAGGAAGGTTAAATTTTGAAAGCTTTTTATTAAAGCACATACATGATAAATTATAGTTTGCTGATTTTTATACAGCAGGAGTTTCCAACATCCTGACTGTGGGCCAAGAGTGTCCTACTTGAGATATTATTCAAAAAAAAAAAATTAACCATGATTAGCAAGTAAAAACTTTCATATTAATTTCATATTAATAAAAATGATTAAATTTTTTTCTTAATTTTTACTATGTATTAAAAGATTTCTTATTTCTTAATAATGTAACCTACTGTATTTCACCATTGTTATCAGTAAAAGAATTATGCATACATAAGAATTTCTAGACATGTGGCCCATTATTGAAAATTCTTGGATACCTGTGTTGTAATCACAATAGACAACCACCTTTAGTGCAATTCATGTTGCAGAAAAACAGAACTATACATGAAAACTTGATGGGTAGTGTGAACAGTTCGTGGGAAAAAATTGGGTTACATTACATGCCGCCAAAAAAAAAAAAAAAAAAGCCGAACTACTACTTTTTTAAATACACAAATCACCTAAAATAATAGTCTAATTATTGTACAATGATTTTAAAAGCCATGTAGATGTTATGGCCACATTAAAAATTGTTGCTATAGTATGATGCAGGATGTGCATAGCATAACCTAATAAAGTCAAACAATGTGAATACACTTACCTTGTATTCTGGTTCCTGTTGCTTAAGTGGCTTGACCTCAGCAACAGAAGCCAATATGTGTACGCAAATGGGGCAAGCTCTTCCGCACAACCAATTACAGTTGGTGTTCCACAGGGAAGTGTCCTTGGCCCTCTTCTCTTTCTCCTATACATAAATGACCTACCAAATGCTTCGCAATTACTCAAACCCACACTATTTGCAGATGACACTACATACGTCTTCTCTCACCCGAGCCCAGTCACGCTAGCCAATACTGTAAACACCGAATTACAGAAAATATCTACCTGGATGAGGACTAACAAACTTACACTAAACATTGACAAAACCTACTTCATTCAGTTTGGTAACAGAGCTACAAATGTCCCTCTTAACATAATGATAAATGGATCACCTATCACAAAGCTAACAGAGGGAAAATTCTTAGGAATCCACCTTGATAATAGACTCAAATTTCATACACATATACAACAAATTTCTAAGAAAATTTCCAAGACTGTAGGCATACTATCGAAGATACGGTACTATGCTCCACAGTCAGCCCTCCTGGTCCTATATCACTCTCTAATTTACCCCTATCTCACCTATGGAATTTGTGCATGGGGCTCAACAACAATTAACCATCTCAGACCACTAATTACCCAACAAAAGACTGCAATTAGAATAACAAATTCTCACTACAGGCAGCACACTCCACCAATATTCAAAACACTCAACCTACTCACCATACAAAACATCCATACTTATTATTGCACCTATTACATACATAGAACACTTAACTCTGATATTAACCCTCCTCTCAAACATCTCCTTGCCAACCTCAACAGAACACATGACCATAACACAAGGCACAGATCACTCTTTGATGTTCCTCGTGTCCATCTCACGCTATGCAAAAACTCAATGCACATAAAAGGCCCTAAAATCTGGAATTCATTACCTGTAAATATAAAAGAAATGCTACCTGTTTATAAATTCAAGTCTCTTCTCAAAGATCACTTACTCACCCAAAACCAAATAAATACTGAATAACTGAACCTTATAATTTGTATATCTTAAATGTTTCTCACAATTATATCACATTAATGTTAAACCTAAAACCCAGTCTAACTTTACTATTTTTTTAAATACACTACCTAACAGAATACTCCATTCGACTGAATGTACAGCAATGCATGCAACCATATGACCTGTCTTTGTAATACTCATTTGTGCTTTATAGTTATCTGTTTACAATAATGTTTTATCACTGATTTCATCATTGCTTAGTTAATCTTAAGTTAATTTTAAGCTAGCCCGTAATGCTATGCATATAAGTGGCTTTGGCATGCTGCTCTTACCTGTATTTTTTTGTACCTCTGTATGTATGCTCAAATTACTAAATAAATAAATAAATAAATAAATAAGCTTGGCGTGGCCCTACTGGGCCACACAAGAAAAATTCTCTGCAATTGCGTTGTCAGCAAGAGATACAGTCACTACTGAACTCGAAAATAATTAGACCATTGATGAGAAAAGGTACACTCAATTGCCGGCTTTCCCTCCTCACACACAGTTTAATAGTAAGATGAGGCTTTCTTACAGATCACAAAGAAATTGTGGTGCATATTTTTGTTTTTTCCTGAATCTATTCTTCAGTATTTTTTTTATTTAGCTGTATTGACTTTTTTTTTTTTTCAGCCAGTCACAATTTAGGTTACTCATCACACAAATGCTTATCTTCTCCTCGTTGTCTCAAATGAATTATTGATTCTGGCACCCCATTGGCCTTAGTTGCATCAGCCACACGTGTCATCTTTAAGCATATCTTTTACCTCGGTTTTCTTCACTAGAGGCATAATTTCAAGCTTAAACTTCTTAGCACATTCATCTACACTAGACTGCCTCTTAGATACCATGATTAACCCCTTGAGGGTCAGTGCCGTAGTTCTACTGTTTTGAACTCTGGGTCAGTGACATAGAAATACATCATGAGCTCAGCTCAGATAAGCTGTGAGGGGTAAATTTTGGCCTAGATATGAAAGAATGGGTCTGTGTGGTGAAAGTGTACCATATAAAAAAATGCACTGCTCCATGCAGTGCATGATGAGGCGATGAAAACTGTTACTGGGTTTTTTGTTTAACCTTTGAGGGTCGAGAGGCCCTCTCCCAAACTCGTTCTCAGGGTCGAAAATTTTTTGAAAAAAAAAAAAAAAAAATCTTATGAAACGATAGAGAATTTTTTTCCGATCATAATGACACCAAAAGTATGAAATTTGATGAAAAACTTACGAAATTATGCTCTTGCAAAGTTAGCAGTCTCAAAGTTGGAGATTTTGCCCACTTTGGGCCCTATTTTCGGCCAATTCCAATGTTGCAATTGACTAAAATCATAGCTATTTCCCTAGAACTCCATTTGTTCTATCAATTGAGTACAAGAATCCACCCATTTACCAATTTCAACTATCCAATAAAGTGGTCAAAAATTGGCAATTTGGGCAATTTCACACAAATTTCAAAAGATGCCAATTTCAAAATAGGGTTCAGAATAAACAAAACAGACATTCATGGCACTAAAATAACATTTTGTCTGTTCATTAGTCACGTCTCTAGGCCCTCTTACATTACTTTTGCTTTCCATTTTGAATTTTTATTCTCACAGAAAATAGAAAGTTTTCTGTTATGTATACTACTGCATCATTGTAAAAATGGTATAAATGATATCAGCGCACTTATGAAAGAATATTAGACTCACCAGTTGACATGTATTGGACGTGTGGCTTGATTTGTTTACTCTTGAATATCGGCAAAATCAAGTTACTTGTCATCGTGAAACCAATCAAAACCATCTCTAATTCTGTAATATATCTTCCATTCTATCAAATGAGACCAAGGAAACAAGAATACACCCATAAATACCATATGAAAATTCACTAGAAAGTCTCTGTTTTAAACCAAAAATACAGTCGAAGTTTTTTTTTTTTTTTCTCATTATGCACAGCGTGCTTCAGGATATTTTTTATACTGCACACACTGACCACACAGACCCATTCTTTCATATGTAGGCCTGCCAGCTTTCTTCCACCAGATTTGAAGGTGCTAGAATTTAGGCGTACAAGTACGTGACCGACCCTAGCTGTAATGACGTATTTGTATGTGACCGACCCTCAAAGGGTTAAAATAGTGAATTTGCAGTATATTTTCAGATGAATTTTATGGTTTTATTCTCGATTTCTTGGTATCACTTATCCACTACATATCCAATTAGTTGGTCTAATATGCATTCACAAATGTGCTGACATTATTTATACAATTATTACAATAATGCATAACAGTAAATCTTCTATTTTTGTGTGAGAATAAAAATTCAAAATGGAAAACAAGTGTAATATGAGAGAGGCCTGGGAACGTAACTAATGAACAGAGGAAATGTTATTTTAATGCCAGGAATGCCTGCTTTGTTTATTCTGGACCCTATTTTGAAATCTGTGTGAAATTGGCCAAATTACCAATTTCTGATCACTTTAATGGATAGTTGAAATAGTTGATTGGGCAATTTCTTGTGCTCATCAATAAAATGAAAGACATACTAGTGAAATAGTCTTATTTTATTACCTTCAGAAACAGATTCTCTACCATTTCATTAGAATTTTTTTTTAAATTCTTGAACCCTGTGAACACACTTCCAATTGGGGGCCTGGACCCTCAAAGGGTTAATATCCAGACAGGACATGAGGAGATAAAAGATCAGAAATGGAGTGTTAATACAGGAGAGAGAGTATTCATAAGGTATGTGTCCATAAGGCAGTGGGAGGCAATGGGAGGGTGTAAACAAAACTAATTCTACCATGAAACAATAAAGGCCCAAGGTGCATGGGAGGGTAATTGGCCTGCCAGTACTGCAGCAATGGTTGGCCATGTCATGAACAGGGGAAAACACAGTAGATGAAGGTGTAAAAGGTTTGGAAATTATTGTCTTATGGTAATAGTGCTTAACCCTTTCGCACTCCAAGACCATGTACAGGGCCCACATCTACGGTGACTTTGGAAGGTTCGAGAGCCCAGTGGTGGCACATGAAATTGTTGACATTGCCTTTAGCCAATAGAACACTTCATCCTCAAGTTACTAATGAGAACCCCCTAACTCCTTCCCAGGAGAAGTTAGAGATGTGAAGCAATGTAATTCTAGATTTGGCAAGTGTGTGTTGACCAATTGTTTATTAGTAGAAATAGTAACTGTTTTGAGTCTCAGAAATTCTTAAAAAACTGTGGAAGTTTCAGAAAAGGTCCTAAGAGTAAAAATGTTTTAGAAAGGTTCAAGTCTGTAACAAACTCCCTCCAAAGTTTCAGTGACCACACACTATAGGGTTAATACTCATTCAAATATTCAGGAGTCTTGTATTACAAAATTCATGTATTTGCAGCTATATGAAGAGCAGTTGGAAGAGAATTTCAGAGTTCATGAGCGCCTAAGAGGTACAGAGAATGAACTACGGCAAGCCAGAGAAACTATCGATCTCAACAACAAAAAGGTTAGTTATGTTGGTGTTTGTAATGAAAATGCCATATAAAAAGCTTAGTACAGTGGTCCCTCGTTTTTCATAATTAATCCGTTCCTGGAGGAGCTACTATAAACGAAATTTACGATTTACGAATCAATTTTCCCCATAAGAAATAATGTAAATACAATTAATCCGTTCCTGACACCCAGAAGTATTAAAACAAAAAATTTTTTTTACATGAAATATACATGTAGTACATAAATAATACAGTGGGAAATGATGAATGAAACATTAACAGCATAACACTTACCTTTATTGGAGATTCTTCTTAGTGTATGGGAGACTGGAGGAGGAGAGAAAGTGGATTGTTTACAGTTTGGAAGGGGAATCCCCTTCCAGCAACACCTCAGGTACCAATTGCTTCTCTGGGGTTGCTTCTCTTCTCTGTTTCTTAATGCCACTAGGACCACCTTGAGAGTCACTCTAGTCCTGTCTCGCAAAGTAACTGTGGAGAGAGCTCTGTTTCTGGCGTCTCTTTAACACTTCCCTAAAATGGCCCAAGACTTTGTCACTGTACATATTTCTCACCTTCTTTACCACAGGCTTGGCACTAGGAGCTTTCTTTGGAGCCAAGGTAGCTTATTTAGTACTTGCAAGCACTAAAATGAGTGGAATATTATGAAATATTTCATAGGAGCACTTGAGGGGACCTTCACTCACTGGTAAACAATGCCAGACTGGCTGGGTAGGGAGGCCTCACCGGCTCACACCGTGCGTACGCGTCCCGGACGAACTACTATTCGTGAGTCAACCTATGAAAAGCGAGTCCATGTTTATATGAAAATACCCCTATGATTGGCAAAATTTACGATTGCCGAGAACTACGAAAAGCGAGGGACCACTGTAATATGAGAAAACACTCTTACAGGAGAGGTTTATTACAAAGTGTTTGTATTTGTACATTTGTTTGCTTATTTGCATCTAAATACATTCACATCCTGAGTGCACCTTCCTTCCAGTCTGATGTTCACATGTCCATACCTTATATTTCTCCGTAATCTTAGTCTTTCTCTTTTTTGTGTTGACTTTCAAGAAACTCTTGCAAAACTTTATGAACTTCCTTACCAACTTCTTCCCAGGATATCACTGGTCCAGCTCTAAACTGCAATTGGTATTATTCTAATTTTCATATCAGACTGTCTTGTAAAACACACTCTTCTTTTAACACAATAGCACAGTGGACCCCCGGATTAAGTCATCGGAATAAGTAATATTCAGAATAAGTAATGCTTTTACATCAAAATATTGACTTGGTGAACGTCACTGAACTCGGTGTAAGTCATTTGTCCCGAACGTGTCCTTACAGCCTGAGCCACCCGACACTCCATGTACAGCCAGTGCCATTGTTTACCAGCCAGTGAGGATGATCCCACGCATTCATACGATACATTTCGTATTATCCCATTCTTTTTTAGCGCTTGTAACTACTAAATAAGCCACCATGAGCCCACAGAAAGGTTCTAGTGCCAGCCCTTTGGTAAAGAATGTGAGAAAAACTATAGAATTCAAGAAAAAGTTTGTAGACAAATAGGAAAGTGGTGGTGGTAGAGGGTGGTAGTGATGTTGGTAGTGGTTTTGATGCTAATAGAGGGTGGTAGTATGGGCCAACAGGTCTGCTGCAGTGTTCCTGCTTTCTTATGTACACCAGCCAGGGTACTTCCCCACACAACCAATTGGGACTTGCACATGAGTGAATAGAAATATCAAAGCTTATTCCTTGGGAAGCATTAAAAATTGGGTTGGGCAAATACTATTCTGTTAGTGGGATGGTTTGTGAAGGACCTGCTTAGTATGGGTCAACAGGCCTGCTGCAGTGTTCCTGCTTTCTTATGTGCAAACATTTATGGATGAACATCACCCTGACACAGCTGTTGCAGGCTGTGCTGGCAACATCTACAATGAGTGTTGTGTCCCATTTTAGGGAAATCCAGTGACTCTCAAGCTGGTCCTAGTGGCATTAAAAAACAAAGAAGGGAAGTAACCCTGGAAAAGGATTTGATACCTGAAGTCTTTATGGAAGGGGATTCCCCTTCCAAACAATAGTACACCTCCATCCTCTCCCCTCATCCTATCTCATCATTTATCACTAAGTCTTCAATAAAGGTGTCATTTTAGTAATGTTTTACTCTGCATGTCTTATTGCTTTCAGTGTAGAGAAATGTATATTTCATGTAGAAAAATGATTTTGTTTAATACTTTTGGATGTCTGGAACAGGTTCATTGGATTTCCATTATTTCTTATGGAGAAAATTAATTTGAAGTAAGTCAGATTCGGGATAAGTCACTCTCTCTGGAACGGATTAATTACATAATCTGGGGGTCTACTGTATTCACTTCTTTTTACATCAATAAACACACTAAACCTCATAAATATCTCACACATCTTTATCTTAGAGTGACTACCTTCTAAACTAGAGCCTTTTCTCTTTGATATGTCTGAGGTTCAATTTATTTTCATTATACAGCAGTACCTCAGTACACCTACCATCTGACTTATGACCGAGTTTGGTTCCAAGAAACCAGTCGTAAGTCGAAATGGTCATAAGTCGAACTTTACTACTGAATATCAACAAAACATTTTTGTAATGACTTTATTTTATTGTTTTATTTTGGTATTTCATGTTTTACTTTACTTTTTATGTTGTTAGTACTGTATTTTATACTGTAAGGTTTAGGATTAACACTGTGTACAACACAAATAGTTGTTTATTTCCAAGAAATTTGGCATAAAAAACACGGTCATAAGTCGAGTGGTCGTAAGTCGAGCAGGTCGTAAGTCAGATGGTAGATGTATATGTCCGCTTTGGAATAAATCCAATTTGGTATACGTCCTGTTTGGATGCAAAAATTTTTGCTTGGTATACGACCTTTGTTTGGAATACGACTCACGTGCTAGAACTTTTATGGGTCAAAATGAGTCACGACACCGCATTCTACCCTTGTTTACCTCTCTCTCGAGATGAAGCCACACCTGCCCACTAGCATCAGTACGCCCTTTGCTACCATTCGGTGAACAACCCGTGCTGTAACTGTGAATTTTCACATTGTGTTTTTTTTTTTTTTTTTCGTATAAATTTTTAGTAAATTCATTAACCATGAATTTTAAGAAAGTTAATGAGAAAAGCCAAGCAATGAAGAAAATGTTTAGGATCACTATGGAGGTGAAAAAGAGAGATTGTTGAAAAGTGTGAAGGTGGCATGCGTATCCGGGACTTGGCTGCTGCATACCATATGCCGAGAACAATGGTATCTACAATTGTGAAAAACAAAGATGTTATTAAATCAGCTAATGCTGCGAAGGGGGTGAAATCGAGTACCAAACAAAGATTAGGGACATTAGAGCATGTTCAAAAATTGCTTTTGATCTGAATAACAGAAAAAGTGTGCCAGCGATAGCGTATCAGAGGCAGTGATTTATGAAAAGGCAAAACTGATGCATGCTGATCTTTGCATAGCTCTCATTGACAAGCTTGGCAGGAAGTTTCATACAGAACAATGAACTCTGCTTGGAGGAATTTGTGGCCAGAAGCAGTGGCTGAAAGGGACTTAGAGACTGTGTCTATAGTGGAGGATATTCTCTCTCTGGGCAGGTCCATGGGTCTGGATGTGAGTGATGGTGATGTGGAGGAGTTAGTGGAGGGGCACAGGGAAGAGCTGACCACTGAGGAGCTACAGGAACTTGAGATGGATGCACTCTCTTCAGGCTTGGAAGAGCAGATAAATCAAGTCCCTACTTAATTAATCAAGGAAATCTTTGCCAAATGGATGGATGTCAAAAACTTTGCAGAGAAGTACCACCCCAGCAAAGTCCAAACAAGCCTTAATAGCATTGTCTGGAATGACCAGACAATGTCACATTTCTGAAACATCCTAAGGAGAAGACAGAATCAAAGTTCTTGGGACAGATTTTTTGTAAAAGCCAAACCTGGTGAGCTTCAACGAGGTCCAAATAGGGAAGAGAGAGAGAAAAGAGAAGGGGACTCTTCTTCCAAACAATAACATTTCCTTCTCCCTTCTCAGCAATATCCTAGTAGGCACTCGACTCTTTTCAGCAAAGTAAAGTGAGGTTAAATTTGCATTTATTTCATCTAATTCTTTTGTATTTATATATGTATTTTACTATTAAGCAACATTTAAATTATTTTATACAACCCCATCAATGTATAATATGCCAATAGGATTTTTTTCATGGGAACAGATTAATGGTTTTCTCAACATTTCTTATGGGAAAATTCGTTTGGTATAAGTCCAAGGTCCTGGAACAGATTAAGGACGTATACCGAGGTATCGCTGTACATTTATTTTTCTTTGGTAGGTTTTTCTAGTATAGTGCCCTGTTGTGCATAAAATTTCCAAGTCTTATTTTCTTTTTCTTGTTAATTTTTACTTAAACTAGCCAGTCATTTAACCACATACAGTGGACCCCCGGTTAACGATATTTTTTCACTCCAGAAGTATGTTCAGGTGCCAGTACTGACCGAATTTGTTCCCATAAGGAATATTGTGAAGTAGATTAGTCCATTTCAGACCCCCAAACATACACGTACAAACGCACTTACGTAAATACACTTACATAATTGGTCGCATTCGGAGGTGATCGTTATGCGGGGGTCCACTGTATTAGACACTTATTTTGTATATTTCTGACATG
Organism: Cherax quadricarinatus; assembly: GCF_038502225.1. Taxonomy (NCBI): domain Eukaryota; kingdom Metazoa; phylum Arthropoda; class Malacostraca; order Decapoda; family Parastacidae; genus Cherax; species Cherax quadricarinatus. The sequence goes on from NC_091338.1 coordinate 14,098,619, forward strand.
TCTCTGCCTGATAATATATTGTAAACATTTCAGAGTATATCTGACTCTCATTCTCTTTTGAGTTCTAATAACTTATTCATAGTTAATTTTAATAAATCAAAGTAATTACACTACATTAAACTGCATTGCTCCGAATTATCAGCTTTATTTTGAAAACTCTTTGACTTTACTCATATTTAAACATAAGTCTTCATATTTGTCTGGGGAAACTCCATTGGTAATTCTTTTTTGGATCAGAAAATATCTCATAAATCTAGAAAATACTTGTTTGCTCTCAAAAATAAAAAATTCTTCAAAATGCAGTACCCCAAATGTTTTCTGTTATGTAATTAAATGCATTGATGTACATAATTGAGCAGTGTTGAATATTTCTTAAGTTCATTGTAAGCTAGTCCTATGGACATAATTTTTCCCATTATTAGAGAGCAACATACATGTTTTTTAAACTAACATGAAATAGGCATAAATTGGAAGTCAAACTAAGACGACTTGATCAAAATTATTTATTGCTATTTCAATGTGGAATCTAAATTTTAAGTTTCTGATTCCCAGGAAAGTTTTTATAATGTTATAGTAGTATTTGTAATGAAAGCTAGTGATACTATTTTGTCAGTAAATACAGTGGAACCTTGACTTATGAGTTTAATCCGTTCCAGGAGCTAGCTTGTAACTCGATATACTCGCATATCAAATTAATTTTCCTCTTTTAAATTAACTGAAAAGCCATTAATTCGTTCCTGCACTCTGGAGAGACCAGAAAAAATACTTGAATATGACGCTATTATCAACTGTACGGCTTATTTACGTATCATAATTCATCTAATGTGACATAATAAACAATATAATTAGCACAGAAACATGATATATACTCTAGATTGAATAAAATAGGCCATAATATGGTGGCAGAGGAAGTGGCAGTGGCAGAAGCGTCGGCCATTTTTGTCCCAATTTGACTCTAGTATCTTCTCATGTTCTTAATGTAAGAGAAAACAGAGTACTGTATTTTTGAGGCTAACTGCAGTAGATCAGTAGGACCCATGGTTAGAAAAAAGAAATTTGGCTAAATGACTAAAAAAATGCAAACAAGCATGAGAGAACTGCCCCCACAGGGATGTAAACATGTTTACTGCTTACTAGCTGTGCAAACTAGCAGAAGCTATCTGAATTATTACATACGTATTATGCATTATTATTATTATTCTTTCTTTCAACACACTGGCTGTATCCCACCGAGGCGGGGTGGCCTGAAAGGAAAAACGAAAGTTTCTCCTTTTACATTTAGTAATATATACAGGAGAAGGGGTTACTAGCCCCTTGCTCCTGGCATTTTAGTCGCCTCTTACAACACGCATGGCTTACGGAGGAAGAATTCTGTTCCACTTCCCCATGGAGGTAAGAGGAAATAAACAAGAACAAGAACTAGAAAGAAAATAGAAGAAAACCAAGAGGGGTGCGTGTATATATGCTGGTACATATATGTGAAGTGTGACCTAAGTGTAAAGAGAACTAGCAAGACGTACCTGAAATCATGCATGTGTATGAGACAGAATAAAAAGACACCAGCAATCCTACCATCATGTAAAACAATTACAGGCTTTCGTTTTACACTCACTTGGCAGGATGGTAGTACCTCCCTAGGCGGTTGCTGTCTACCAACCTACTACCTAGATAAGCATTATTGTGGCAAAGAAAAGATACATCTCAGCCACAGTTGTCTCCTTCCACTGGTGTAGACGTAATTTTGGTGAAAGTATTGTGTTTGCCATGGTGTACTCGTAGTATCTGTTGCTTTCCCTGACAATAATTTCCATCAAGGGTTCGTCAAAGAATAACTTGAAACATTCCAGTTCACTGGCATTGTTCCCCAGTGTACAAGATGGCCATATTCCACTTTGGCTTTCGTCAAACTGGTGGGGATTTGGAACAAAATTGGCAGCTTCCTGCCAATCCCAGGTGCAGTCTGCTGGTGGGTACTGGACATGGACAGGTGGTTGTGGTTGTGGTTGTGGAGTTTTTGGTTGTGGAGTTTGTGGTTGTGGAGGCTGGTGTGGTGGGTGGGTGGGGGATGGTGGCCTTTGTTGTAGATCAGCTGAGGCAGCGGCGTGGGTGGCATCATGCTGGTGCCTCACAGCCGGCACCACCACTACCACCACCATGCACATTTTCCATCCCAATTGCAACACTATCATCATCATTTTCACTGTTCCTGTTGTACAGCCACGGGATGCACTCTGAGATGTACTCCTTCCCCTTGGAATAGCATATGGCACACTACCAGAGTGCATACATCGTTGTATATACTGATGCTTCACTGGAGAATATTCCACTTCACTATCACTACTGGAACTGTTTTCAAGAGCTTGTAGTTCATATTCAATATCGCTATCATCACCAATGCTCACATCTGAGTCCGGGATTTGGGAAAATAGGAGTTTCCTCTTTGATTCTGGTAGAACTGAACGTGAACAAGACAGCCCAGCAGCAGAGGTGGAAGGCTGAGGGTCGTCTGGGTTTTCCTCACTATTACCGGTATTGTGGTCATTAGTTTCGGTCACAACCTCACCAAAACCTTGAAACTCACCTTCACTGGCACTTCCATCTGTATTAGAACTGTCACTGGGGAACAAAAGTGTCCCAATTTGCTGAGGAGTGAGGAACCTCTTACCACTAGGCATGGTGAACAAGGTCTGCTAAAATGGCGTTCCCACAATGCGCCACTGGGTCCCAGATTTTTTTCCTACCGCGCACACCGACCACACACACCCATTCTCTCACATCTAGGCCTACCAGCCTTTTCCCGCGAGATTTGAAGGCGCTGGAATTTGTGCGTACTAGTACATCAATAACCTTGGCGCGTAAGCCATACTAGTATGTCAGAAACCATGAAAGGGTTAAAACACCAACTTTGAGGTGTATTTTCATATAGAATTTATGGTTGTATTCTCGTTTTCTTGGTCTCAATTGATAGAATGGTAAACATATTACAGAAATAGAGATGATTTTGATTAGTTTCACAATGAAAACAACCTTGAAATTGAGCTCAAAATAGTGGAAATGTTTGATTTTTACCAATGTTCAAGATTAAGCAAATCACACCACACGTCCAATACACTTCAACTGGGGAGTCTAATATTCTTTCGCTAGTGCTCTGATATTTACACCATATTTACAATAATGCAGTAGTCTACATAACAGTAAATCTTCTATTTTTTGTGTGAATAAAAAATCATAATTGAAAGCAAGAGTAATGTAAGAGGGCCCTAGAGAGGTGATTAATGAACAGAGGATATGTTATTTTAGTGCCAAGGATGTCTGCCTTGTTTATTCTGGACCCTATATTGAAATAAGCATCTTTTTTAATTTGTGTGAAATTGGCCAAATTGCCAATTTCTGACCACTTTATTAGGTAGTTGAAATCGGTAAATGGGCGGTTTCTTGTACTCAATTGATAGAAAAAATGGAGTTCTAAAGACATAGCTATGAGCTTGGTCAACTGGAACAATGGAATTGACCGAAAATAGGGCTCTAAGTCAGCGAAATTGCCGATGCATATTTATTGCCAAGACCGCTAACTTCGTGGGAGCGTAATTCCATAAGTTTTCGATCAAATTTCATGCTTTTGGTGTCATTACCACCAGGAAAAGATTCTCTATCATTTCATAATAAAAAAAAAAAATTTCCAAAAAAATTTTTTCGACATAGAATGACAGTTTCAGAAAGGGGCTTGCGACAGTCAAAGGATTAAAATAACCCTTATTTATTTCTGAAATAATTGTTGAAGTCATGTGTTAATGTGCATATGAATTATATACATATACCGTTCACAGCTATGAGGGTTATGAAACTATTAACAACAGACCTAGCAGTTATATTCTGTATTTGTTACAGTACAGCCTCTCCTCACTTAACCCCTTGACTGTCGCAACCCCCAATCCTGAAGTGTCTCCTGGTGTCGCAAAATTTCAAAAAAAAAAAAAAAAAAAAAATTCTTGTGAAATGATAGAGAATATTTTCCTGATTGTAATGACACCAAAAACATGAAATTTGATGGAAAACTGGCGGAATTACGTTCTTGCAAAGTTAGCGACCTCGGCGATATTTACAAATTGGCAGTTTTGCCCACTTTGAGCCCTATTTTCGGCTAATTCCATTGTTCCAGTCGACCAAACTCATAACTATTTTTTTAGAAATCCATTTTTCTATCAATTGAGTACAAGAGACTGCCAATTTACCGATTTCAACTACCCAATAATGTGGTCAGAAATTTGCAATTTGGTCAATTTCATGAAAATTAAAAAATATGACAATTTCAAAATAAGGTCCAAAATGAACAATGCAGACATTCCTGGCTCTAAAATAACATTTTCTTTGTTCATCAGTCACATCTCCAAGCCCCTCTGATATTACTCTTGCTTTCTATTTTGAATTTTTATTCAGACAAAAAATAGAAGATTTACTGTTATGCAGACTACTGCAATACTGTAATAATTGTATAAATAACATCAACCCATTCATGACTGCATATTAGAATGGCTAGTTGGACATTTATTGGACAATGACATCATTTGTTTACTTTTGAACATCGTCAAAAATCAAACATTTCCCCTACTTTGAGCTCCATTTCCAGGTTCTTTTTATAGTAAAATCAATCAAAATCACCTCTATTTCTATAATATGTTTTCCATTCTATCAAATGAGACCAAGAAAACGAGAATACAACCATAAATGCTATATGAAAATAGACCACAAAATCGGCATTTTAATTAAAAAAAAAAACGGTCGGAGTTTTTTTTCCTTTTCTCATTATGCACTGCATGCTCCAGGATTTTTTTTATATGGTGCACACTGACCACACAGACCCATTCTCTCACATGTGGGCCTACCAGCTTTCTCCTGCTTGATTTGAAGCCGCTAGAATTTGAGTATATACAGTGGACCCCCGCATAACGATGGCATCGCATAGCGATTTTTCCGCATAACGATTACTTTTATCGCAAAATTTTTGCCCCGCATACCGATTAAAAACCCGCATACCGATTTTCGTCCGAGACGCGTCCAATGTGCCCTCAGCCAGCCTCACATGTGCCGCTCCGTCCCATTGTTTACCAGCCAGCCTCCGCGGTAACATCCAAGCATACACTCGGAATATTTCGTATTATTACAGTATTTTCGGTGCTGTTTCTGGAAAATAAGTGACCATGGGCCCCAAGAAAGCTTCTAGTGCCAACCCTACACCTCAAAGGGTAAGAATTACTATAGAGATGAAGAAAGAGATAATTGATAAGTATGAAAGTGGAGTGCGTATAGCCGACCTAGTCAAGCTGTACAAGAAACCCCAATCAACCATCGCTACTATTGTGGGCACTAGAAAGACAATCAAGGAAGCTGTTCTTGCCAAAGGTTCAACTGTGTTTTCGAAACAAAGATCGCAATTGATGGAAGATGTTGAGAGACTCTTATTGGTGTGGATAAATGAAAAACAGATAGCAGGAGATAGCGTCTCTCAAGCGATCATATGTGAAAAGGCTAGGAAGTTGCATGACGATTTAATTAAAAAAATGCCTGCAACTAGTGATGATGTGAGTGAATTTAAGGCCAGCAAAGGTTGGTTTGAGAGATTTAAGAAGCGTAGTGGCATCCATAGTGTGATAAGGCATGGTGAGGCTGCCAGTTCGGACCACAAAGCGGCTGAAAAATATGTGCAGGAATTCAAGGAGTACATAGAAACTGAAGGACTGAAACCTGAACAAGTGTTTAATTGTGATGAAACAGGCCTGTTCTGGAAGAAAATGCCAAGCAGGACCTACATTACTCAGGAGGAAAAGGCACTCCCAGGACATAAGCCTATGAAAGACAGGCTTACTTTGTTGATGTGTGCCAATGCTACTGGTGATTGCAAAGTGAAGCCTTTATTAGTGTATCACTCTGAAACTCCCAGAGCGTTCAGGCAAAAGAATGTCCTCAAGGATAATTTGTGTGTGCTGTGGAGGGCAAACAGTAAGGCATGGGTCACTAGGGAATTTTTCTATAACTGGTTACACCATGCATTTGCCCCCAATGTGAAAAATTACCTAACTGAAAAGAAATTAGAACTTAAGTGCCTCCTGGTGTTAGACAATGCCCCCGGTCATCCTACAGACGTGGCAGAGCGACTTTATGGGGACATGAGCTTCATTAAGGTGAAGTTTTTGCCTCCTAATACCACTCCTCTCCTGCAGCCCATGGACCAGCAGGTTATTTCCAACTTCAAGAAACTGTACACAAAAGCTCTGTTTGAAAGGTGCTTTGTAATGACCTCAGAAACTCAACTGACTCTAAGAGAGTTTTGGAGAGATCACTTTAATATCCTCAATTGTGTAAACCTTATAGGTAAGGCTTGGGAGGAAGTGACAAAGAGGACCTTGAACTCTGCTTGGAAGAAACTGTGGCCAGAATGTGTAGACAAAAGGGATTTTGAAGGGTTTGAGGCTAACCCTGAGAATCCTGTGCCAGTTGAGGAATCCATTGTGGCATTGGGAAAGTCCTTGGGGTTGGAGGTTAGTGGGGAGGATGTGGAAGAGTTGGTGGAGGAGGACAATGAAGAACTAACCACTGATGAGCTGCTAGATCAACTTCAACAGCAAGAGGCCACACCTGAGGAAATTGCTTCGGAGGAGGGAAGAGAGAAATTGAAGAAGTTGCCTACTTCAAAGATTAAGGAAATCTGTGCAAAGTGGCTTGAAGTGCAAACCTTCATGGATGAAAATCACCCTCACACAGCTATTGCAAGCCGTGCTGGTGATTATTACACTGACAATGTTGTGAAACACTTTAGGCAAGTCATAAAGGAACGAGAGGTACAGGCCACTATGGACAGATATCTTGTGCGAAAGAAGTCCAGTGACTCTGAAGCTGGCCCTAGTGGCATTAAAAGAAGAAGGGAAGTAACCCCAGAAAAGGACTTACTACCTCAAGTCCTAATGGAAGGGGATTCCCCTTCTAAACACTAACACACTCTCTCCCCTCCTCCCATCCCATCAATCATCACCAGATCTTCAATAAAAGTAAGTGTCATTTAATTGTGCATGCCTTTTTCAGTTTGTGTGTATTAAAATTAACATTTCATGTGGTAAAAAAAAATTTTTTTCATACTTTTGGGCGTCTTGCACGGATTAATTTTATTTCCATTATTTCTTATGGGGAAAATTCATTCGCATAACGATTATTTCGCATAACGATGAGCCCTCTTGCACGGATTAAAATCGTTAACCGGGGGTCCACTGTATACATCAAACACGGTACCTCGTAAGACGTGTATGTACGACCTCGACAGTCAAAGGGTTAATGATGGAATTAGGGGCCTAAGACCCCATCGGTAAACAATTTTGTCACTAATCGAGGAATCGCCCCTTACTGACACTTCAAAAGTATCACCACCCAAAATTAAAACATTCAGTTTTATGTTTGCTGTGAAATTCCTTTCAATCTGTTTATTATTAACAGTAATACAACATAAAATAGGTCAGTGACTTGCTTCCGAGATATTCCAGGAATTGTGCATAGCTGATTGCTTGCTTGCTTATATATATATATATATAGATATATATATGTATATATATATATATATATAGATATATAGATATATAGATATATATAGATATAGATATATATAGATATATATAGATATATATAGATATATATAGATATATATAGATATATATAGATATATATAGATATATATATATATATATATATATATATATATATAGAGAGAGAGAGAGAGAAAATCGCATTTTTTTTTCAGTCTTTGCATAGGGTAAGCGTGATTTTTCTATAGTTACCCTTCAGGCGCATAACATTTTCTGTTATGGTCGTGGTCACTTTTTTTTTTTTTTCTTTTTTATCCCTCCTAGCCCTCCACCCTTCAATACCTCTACATGATATCAGTTTTTATTAATTTGGGCATCTTTATCATGCTTTTATGTTATACAGTGGAACCCTGAGTTTCGCCCACCCTGAGTATTGTACACTTCAAGTTTAGAACAGTTTTTTCAGCTAAATTTTGTCCCGAGTTTCGCACTGTGCCATGTTTCGTCCCGTGTACCAGACCTGCCCACACCTGCGCCCCTCCCCGCGCGGGTGTATCGAGTCAGTCTGGCTGCTTGTTTATCTTAGAGTGAACATTACCCTGCGTGCTCATCCAAACATTTCACAATTAATTCATTGTGAATTTAAAGCCAGCAAAGGTTGGTTTGAGGGATTTAAGAATCATAGAGGCATACACAGTGTGATAAAGCATGGCAAAACTGAAAAATTCCAACCCCAATAAGTGTTCAATTGTGTCGAAACAGGCCTCTTCTGGAAGAAAATGCCAAACAGGACCTACATTACTCAGGAGGAAAAGGCATTCCCAGGACACAAGCCTATGAAAGACAGGCTAACTCTCATGTTTTGTTGTAATGCTAGTGGGGATAGCAAAGTGAAGCCTTTACTCATTTATCACTCTGAAAATCCCAGTGTTCAAGAAAAAGTGTCTCATCACAAATCCGAGTGGGGATCTGTAACAAGTGGCGTTCCACAGGGATCAGTCTTGGGCCCGTTGTTGTTTATAATATATATCAATGATCTTGATGAGGGAATTACTAGTGATATGAGCAAATTCGCCGATGACACAAAGATAGGTAGGATAATTGATTCAAACGTAGATGTTATGGAACTTCAGGAGGATTTAAACAAACTCTATTCTTGGTCAGAAAAGTGGCAGATGCAGTTCAATGTAGATAAATGCAAGGTTCTGAAGCTTGGGAGTGCCCATAACCCTAGTACATATAAGTTAAATGATGTAGAACTTAGCCATACAGATTGCGAAAAGGACTTGGGGGTTATGGTGAGCAGCAACCTTAAACCAAGACAGCAATGCCTAAGCGTACGTAATAAGGCAAATAGATTACTGGGATTTATATCAAGAAGTGTAAGCAACAGAAGTCCAGAGGTTATACTGCAGCTTTATACATCATTAGTAAGTCCTCACCTAGATTATGCAGCTCAGTTCTGGTCTCCGTATTACAAAATGGACATAAATTCGTTAGAAAACATTCAGCGTAGGATGACTAAATTAATACATAGCATTAGAAAACTTCCTTATGAAGAAAGATTGAAGACTCTTAAGTTACATTCACTTGTTAGACGAAGAATGAGGGGAGACCTGATCGAAGTGTATAAGTGGAAGATAGGTATTAATAAAGGGGATATTAATAGGGTCTTGAGGATGTCTCTCCAAGAGAGAACCCGCACTAATGGATTTAAATTAGGTAAGTTTAGATTTAGAAAGGACATAGGAAAGTATTGGTTTGGAAATAGGGTAGTTGATGAGTGGAACAGTCTACCTAGTTGGGTTATTGAGGCTGGGACTTTGGGTAGTTTCAAATCTAGGTTGGATAAGTACATGAGTGGGAGGGGTTGGATTTGAGTGGGACTTTCACATCAGAGCTTATTTCTTGGGTGGCATTGAAAATTGGGTTGGGCAAATGTTTTGTTAGTGGGATGAATTGTAAAGGACCTGCCTAGTATGGGCCAACAGGCCTCCTGCAGTGTTCCTCCTTTCTTATGTTCTTATGTTCTTATCACTCATCAGTACTCTTCAGTAAAGGTAAGTGTCATTTTAGTATTTATTTATGTATTTATTCTTCATGTCTCATTATTTTCTGTGTAGGGAAATGTATATTTCATGTAAAAAAATTATTTTTTAATACTTTTGGCTGTCTGGAACGGATTAATTGGATTTCCATTATTTCTTATGGGGAAAGTTAATTTGGCTAACGATACAATCGGTTAAGGACAAGCACTGGAATGGATTAAAATTGTTACCTGAGGGTCCACTGTACAGTTCACTCATTACTTACCTTAAAATATTTGTAGTCTTAATGTAAGGTAAGTAAACGAGATAAGACGAATAAATGAGAGAGAGAATGAGTACGAGAGAGGACAGGTGCGGAGTTATGTAAACAAACCAGGTGTACACGAGTTTTATAAACAAACCAGGTGAACACGTCTGGTTTGTGTACAAGTTGTCTCTATGTTGGTACAGTAGAATAAATAAAGAGGAACACTCCCATTCTCATGTAACACGCTCTGAGTGAAGGCATATGAAAGGAATACTTTTCTACAGTTACCCCCAGTAACACATTTTCTCTGATGTTGGACTAGAGAAAAAGTTACTCTTGCTGTCACTCGTACAAGTTGTCTGGCTACCACATCTCATATTTATGTTAATTTATTCTACTGTGGGGTGTATTTATCATCTTTATATGTTATGTATCGTGTTAATTATGTAATTTTGAAAAAAATATCATAGATGGATTAATGAAAATGTGTATATTAACGTAATATACGACATTTAATGAGACTCGGTGATTATTATTGAGTATTATTATCATTACTAATATGGCATCTTGAGACATAAGACACCCTTACCGATTTTAATGTGTACCTGCACGCCAGCACAGTGTGTAAGTTTATTTAGGTACAAGTATACATAAGTATAATTATCAGAGTATATATAAAATATGAAAACTTTTAAAAACACTTGAAATTTTGGAGTTTGCAGACATAATGGAGAGACATGGTGCTTACAGAGCTCACGAAGAATGTAAACAAACCAGGTGGGGCGCGGTGACCGTATTATAAAGTCAGGTGGGAGGAGCCGTATAGACACTTATGGTCGTAATTTGAAATGTCCATATTAGTGGAACTGTAAAGTGAAATGCTGTAAAGTGGGGCCCTGCTGTACGTATGACATTGAAAGCGCCCCAGAGTGATTAATTGTATTTTATTATTAATTATATTTTATTAAAATAGTAAAATTTGGAGTTTAAAAATACAAGTAGAGCAATAAATGTAAACACTATAAAGGGTAGTGGCCTGCATTTGGTGGTTAGGAAGGCAGGCTGCGAGGCATAATAGTTATGTAACTAGTAAATGATTGTACAAGGCAATTTCTGAAATGATAACACAAAATTAAGTTATGGTGACATTACACATCCCTGTCTAAGACCTACGTTTACCGGGAAGTAGTCTCCCTCTCTTCTACACACCCTAACCTGAGCCTCACTATCCTCATAAAAACTCTTTACAGCATTTAGTAACTTGCCACCTATTCCATATACTTGCAACATCTGCAACACAATCAATGGTGTGAGGACCATGAGACAATGAGGTAGTAGATACTATCAGGGAAGTGATAGTACAGGGACTAGCACAATAATGGAATAACATACACTAATGTAGTAGTATAAAGATTTGGTCACTGATTTTAGTCAGACTGTAAGATTTGCATCTCGAAGGAGGCTGGATAGTTCATTTTCATTTGTGATAGTGTACACACGGCCTACATTTGTTTTCCTTACTAGAATTTTTCCATCCTGTGTGAAGCACTGGTGAATTTTGTCATTCTCAGGAGGGTCTGATGTTTTCTTGTGAGACACTGGTTTACGTACACATCTTTTTTAGCTTTAATAGATGCACTTATTAGATCTTTTTTCATGTCTCGTGTGTGAAATCTAAACATAACACTTTGTTTTCTACCTTGGTTCCCTAGTAACTGCATTTCTTTTATAGTATCTGACACTGGCACTATAACCTGTAGGTAGTCTTTTATGATCTGAAGACTAGTATTTTTGCAGTTGGTATGGTTTATTTCACTAGGAAAGAGTGAACTGCTAATTATTACAGAGTCAGACAACTTGCTCGGTTTTATCATCTTGGTATGCAAAATATTCGTTTAACTGGGTATCCATGTTGATCTTCCAGTCCTTGACCGCATCTTCAACCTTTGTGTTTAGGGATGTTATCTGTTCTGTGTGGCTGGCTATGACTGTTTGGAAGTTCTTGCCAAAATCAGTCATTCCATCTGACGTTAACTGTTGTTCAAGGCTGAGGATCTTGCTTTCAAGGTGGGCTAACTTAGATTCATGTTTCGTTAGTGTTGTACGAAGATTCATATTATCCACAGTTAGGGTAGTGATGTATGACTTAAGAGTGTCAGGGTCATTGTTCATATCTGGGAGAGTATCAGATGGGTTGAATCCTATGAAGGTAGAGGAGTGTGAAGGGGAGTGGGGCATGTTTGGTGTTGTTGTTGATGCGTCGGGTTGGGTGATGGTGAGGGGGTGGACGGGGCACCAGCGCCCTGCTGGGTCGTCAAGTGGAATAGTTGATTTCTAGGTGCTTCCTTGCTGTTCTTTTTTGTTGCTTCTTCTGTGGTTTGGTCTCATAGTAGTACAGGATGATTTGAATAGACTGATGCAATGGTCGGAGAGGTGGCAGATGCAGTTTAATACATGTATAGACAAATGCAAAGTTCTAAATGTTGGACAGGAAAATAACCATGCGACATATAAACTAAATAATGTAGATCCTAATACTACTGATTGCGAAAAGGATTTAGGAGTTCTGGTTAGCAGTAATCTAAAACCAAGACAACAGTGTATTAGTGTTTGCAATAAAGCTAACAGAATTCTTGGCTTCATATCTAGATGTATAAACAATAGAAGTCCTCAGGTTGTTCTTCAGCTCTATATATCCTTGGTTAGACTTCATTTAGACTATGTTGCTCAGTTCTGGTCACCATATTACAGAATGGATATAAATGCTCTGGAAAATGTACAGAGGAGGATGACAAAGATCATCCCATGAATCAGAAATCTTCCCTATGAGGATAGACTGAGGGCCCTGAATCTGCACTCTCTCGAAACGCGTAGAATTAGGGGGGATATGATCAAGGTGTATAAATGGAAAACAGGAATAAATAAAGGGGATGTAAATAGTGTGCTGAAAATTTCCAGCCAAGACAGGACTTGCAGCAATGGTTTCAAGTTGGAAAAAATCAGATTCAGGAAGGATATAAGAAAGCACTGGTTTGGTAATAGAGTTGTGAATGAGTGGAACAAACTCCCGAGTACAGTTATTGAGGCTAAAACATTGTGTAGCTTTAAAAATAGGTTAGATAAATACACGAGTGGGTGTGAGTTGGACCTGACTAGCTTGTGCTGCTGGGTCTGGTGCTGTGCTCCTTCCTTGAGTGGGGGTGACCAGACTGGGTGGGTCATTGGGCTAATCCCAGGGAAGAGAGGGGGGTGTTACATGGACCTGCTCTGCATGGGTCAGTAGGCCTGTTGCAGTGTTCCTTCTTTTTATGTTCTTATGTTAAGATGGAGAAGCTAAATTTGGTCAGAGCTTCGAGTAAGTGTTCATCTGGCAGTGGGGCTGTGCTTTGGGTTTGAAGGGCAGTCTTCACTTTGATTGTCAATTTCTCGAGTTTTTGGTATCACTGTTGGTATTCTTGGGTCATTCTGGGTTCTACATGTGTTAGTAATATAAGTTAGTGTAAACTTGTTATCTAGTATTTATATTCATTTCTTTCTTTCTTTCAACACACCGGTCATATCCCACCAAGGTGGGGTGGCCCAAAAGGAAAAACTAAAGTTTCTCCTTTTACATTTAGTAATATATACAGGAGAAGGGGTTACTAGCCCCTTGCTCCCGGCATTTTAGTCACCTCTTACAACACGCATGGCTTGTGGAGGAAGAATTCTGTTCCACTTCCCCATGGAGATAAGAGGAAATAAACAAGAACAAGAACTAGAAAGAAAATAGAAGAAGACCCAGAGGGGTGTGTATATATATGCTTGTACATGTATGTGCAGTGTGATCTAAGTGTAAGTAGCAGTAGCAAGACATACCTGAAATCTTGCATGTTTATGAGACAGAAAAAAGGACACCAGCAATCCTACCATCATGTAAAACAATTACAGGCTTTCGTTTTACACTCACTTGGCAGGACGGTAGTACCTCCCTGGGCGGTTGCTGTCTTCCAACCTACTACCTCCTTATATTCATTTATAAGTGGAAAAAAAGGGTGTTCCACTGTATGGCGGTAGCCTGGAACCTAACCTGCTGTGTAAGTGGGGCCCTACTGTACTATGGGGTGCACAATCAAGTACAAATTTGTACAAATATGTAGTCTTGGAGACTTTAATAGCTAGTGTACTGAGTGGCTGTAAGGAGGAGATTGAGATGCTTGACGCTGAGACACTGTACCGCCCTTTTCCGTCACCCAAGTTCTCGTACAGTATACAATACTGACTTGTCGGAGAGCCCATTGTAACTCCGAGTTGTCGGTAAACGAGTATGTCGGTAAGTGAGGAGAGGCTGTACTTGTTAAAAATTATCATCACTAGGTAGACTAAAATAGGCAGGTACCCAGGTAACTTAGTGTCAGAACATGAGTCCTCATTTTGTGTGTGTGTGCGCGCGCGCGCGCATGCTTGCACGTAGACATGTGCATGCTTGTACATGCACAGAAAAAACTGTTAGATATGAGTGTTAAAGTACTATGATATATTCTACCAGTATAGTCATCCTACTGATTTCCAAAGAGATTATATTCATAGACTTTCCTTGAAACTAGAAAGTTTGCATAACAAATTTTGTCTTGGAATTGGGTTAACTTTTTTGTAATACATATATCAAACTACTCTGGTTAATGTTGACATTAATTAGGGATAATGACCAGAATAAAGAAACCCTCCCCTCAAACGTTTCCTTACCAACCTCAACAGAACACATGACCATAACACAAGGCACAGATCACTCTTTGATGTTCCTCGTGTCCATCTCACACTATGCAAAAACTCAGTGCACATAAAGGCCCAAAAATCTGGAATTCATTACCTGTGAATATAAAAGAAACACTGTATAAATTCAAGTCTCTTCTTAAAAATCACTTACTCACCCACAACTAAATAAATACTGAATAACTGTATCTCATAAATGTATAACCTGTGACCCTATCAGTTTTTTTTTTTTTTTTTTAATTACATTACGTAATAGAATACTCCATTTTATTGAATGCACAGCAACTCAGCAAATGACCACATGACCTGGCTTTGAAATTCTCATTTGTGCTTGCTTGTTATTTGTTTACTATAATTTTTACCACTGAATATATCATTGCTTAGTTAATCTTAAGTTAATTTTAACCCCGCCCATAATGCTCTGCATACAAGGGGCTTTGGCATGTTACACTTAACCACTGTATTTCTTTGTACATCTATGTATCATGTCCAAATTAATAATAAATAAATAAATAAAGATTTGGACATGGGAAAGCCATTCAGCCAAAAAAAAAAAAAATCATAAAATCTTTTCACTGGTTGCCAGTTGGTGAAAACTGGATAAACAAAACCTGTTAATAAGGAAGGTTGTGAATTTGTAGGGACAATTACACTCTTTTTATTTCTCAATGTGCTGTTCACAGTTTGTTTAGCATTTTCCACCTATACTAAGGACACATTAAAGATTTGTCTTCAAATTCTTTTTATCTTTATTTTATCTTTTATGGATGGTACAGTTATAGTTTTACTATACATGTATTGGTCACTTGTCAGAATTTTTTTATATACAGTACCTTCATTACATTTTGAAATTGTAATTTTTACTGTAATTGATAGTGTAACTTGTGGCACAAAATTTTTTTTAACCAAGCCCTTTTTCCTTCAGTGTAACACACGCCTCGCAATGGCTGAAGCAGATAAACGGGAAAAACGAGCCTTGGAGCGTAAACTTTCAGAAATGGAAGAGGAATTAAAGGTAGGAGCAATATTATTCTATGCAGAAAAAATAATTTTCTAGATATTTTATTATACAAGTATAGTTTAAATTGCAGTATCATTCAATATTTTTTCTACTGTATAATAAAAATTAATATAGTACTTGATGTGCAGGCTGTTTTAGCATGGTTTTAGGCCATGCTCAAATGTTAATCGTGTGTGTTAATTTGATATTACATCAAATTCAGAAATTTTGCAGTTTCTGCTTTTACACCAGTGATTTGAAATTTATGATGCTGTAATATGCATAGCACAGTCATTTCAAGATTGCTTGTAAGCCATCTTGGCTCATTCAATGACTTTTTTTTTTTCTTCCTCCACATCCATCTGTCCCATTAGCATGGGGTTGGTACTGTAGTACCAGTGAAGTACTATACAGTGGACACTCGACCAACAATTTGATAGAATGGAAGATTTATTATTTTTTTTATTATCACACTGGCCGATTCCCACTAAGGCAGGGTGGCCCGAAAAAGAAAAACTTTCACCATCATTCACTCCATCACTGTCTTGCCAGAAGGGTGCTTTACACTACAGTTTTTAAACTGCAACATTAACACCCCTCCTTCAGAGTGCAGGCACTGCACTTCCCATCTCCAGGACTCGAGTCCGGCCTGCCGGTTTCCCTGAACGCCTTCATAAATGTTACTTTATGAAGGGGTTCAGGGAAACCGGCAGGCCAGACTTGAGTCCTGGAGATGGGAAGTACAGTGCCTGCACTCTGAAGGAGGGGTGTTAATGTTGCAGTTTAAAAACTGTAGTGTAAAGCACCCTTCTGGCAAGACAGTGATGGAGTGAATGATGGTGAAAGTTTTTCTTTCTTGCTTTCACGACGAAAAGTACCTTGAAATTGAGCTCAAAGTGGAGGAAATATTTGATTTTTGCCCATGTTCAAGAGTAAACAAATGACGTCACCATCTAATACATGTGCGCCTGCCAGTCCAAATTCCAGTACGCAGCCAAGACTGGATTAACATTACTTATACAATTATTATAATAATGCAGTAGTCTGCATAATAACAGTAAATCTTCTATTTTTTGCATGAATAAAAATTCCAAATGGTAAGCAGGAGGGAAAGAGGGGCCTGGAGCTGTGACTAATGAACAGAGAAAATGTTACTTTAGTGCCAGGAATGTCTGCATTGTTTATTCTGGACCCTATTTTGAAATTGGCGTCTGTTGAAATGTGTGTGAAATTGGCCAAATTCCAATTTCTGACCACTTTATTGGGTAGTTGAAATAGGTGAATGGGCAGTTTCTTGTACTCAGTCGACAAAAAAGTTAGTTTACTCAGGCATACACAAATGCAGTTACATAGATTATCATGCATAGCAGCGTATGTATAGAGAACCTATGATAACTCAAAAAAGTCAGACAAAATGACTTATTTCCAGTACCTGGCTTGGGCTTGCTGTATATGATTTTTGGTAAATATTTTTTTTTCTCAGTTGTTTGTTGGGCTATCTTATTGAAACTTGGGCATTGTATGATGGAAAGATGCTTCTTAACCTACACCAAAAATGAAAAAAATTGGATGATAAATAAGGGAGTTCACTTCTCAGCCATTAGCCGCCTCTTTGTGGTATATTCTCGTATGGTTTTTATGGTTGTATTCTCGTTATTTGGTCTCATTTAATAGAAGGGAAAATATATTACAGAAATAGATATGATTTTGATTGGTTTCATGATGAAAAGTACCTTGAAATTGAGCTCAAAGTAGCGGAAATTTTCAATTTTTGCCGATGTTCAGTGAACTTTCTTGTGTAAGTCAAGTTGATTAATTTTATTAAGTGTATTCTAACCTAACCACTCTGTAATCCGGCAAACTCGGTAATCCAGTACACTACAGGTCCCAATGATGCCGGATTTGTGATGGTGTACCTGTAGTATATGTTGTAAGAAGTCAGGTATGGGTAGGTATGGTAGCCCTCCTGGCCACCCCACCCACACATAACATACTATGACGCTTAAAGTGCCCTGGAGTGATAAAATATTTATCCAGTACACTCACTGCTTACCTTAAAATATTCATAATCTTAATATAGGGTGAGAGGTAAAAAGTATTTACAGTGGTTCCTCGCTTTTTGCAAGCACTGAAAGTCGTAATTTTTGAAAATGATAACTTTTTTTTGTCAAAACATTGACTTCCGAATCGTCGTTTGACTTGCAAATAGTCATTCGTCCCAGATGCGTACGCACGCCTCGAGCAACCCCACACTCCATTCTTAGCTAGTGTGCCAATGTATCCCACGAGTTCATATGATACATTTCATAATATTCCATTCGTTTTAGTGCTAGCAACTGCTAAATAAGCCACCAAAGAAAGCTTCTAGTGCCAGCCCTTTGGTAAAGAATGTGAGAAACACAATATAATTCAAGAAAAAGTTTGTAGGAGGAGTTAGTAGAATCAGCAATTCTACTAACTCCTCCAATGTTGTTGGAGTTATATAGGGCTACAGAAAACACTGCCATCTCGGCTGCAGCCTTCACCTTATGCTCTCAGTGGCCCATATACACCCAACAACAACAACACAGCACCAGTCGTGACATACATAATGACTTATTTTATTCATTCTAGAGTATATGTCATGTTTCCATGTTATTAATATTGTTTATTATGTCATATTAGTTGAATTGTGATAGATAAATAAGTCGTAGAGTTGAGAGTGTCATATTCTCCAACAATAAACTCGCCTCCACCTCCCTCTGCCATACACCAACAAGTCTTCGGTAAAGGTAAGTGTGATGATAAATGTTCATTTATACATTTTATTAGTGATTTACATTTATTTGTCATTCTTTTCTGCATGTAAATTTATAATTAAGCTAGGGAAGTTACCCCTGATAAGGAGTTGGCACCTAGAGTCCAAACAATAACCTCTCATCCCTCTCCCCTCCTCCCTGTCTTCCATCCATCAACAACAGCCTTCAATAAAGGTAAATGTCATGTTGAATGTTCATTCTTTTGTGCATGTAAATCTATCTATATTAAGGTAAAAAAAAAATTTTTTTTTTTTTTTTTTGTTACTTCTGGGTGTCTGGAACGGATTAATTGGATTTACATTATTTCTTATGGGGAAAATGGTTTCGCAGCTCGTCAATTTCGATAATAGTCACACTCTCTGGAACGGATTAATTACAAAAAACGAGGGACCACTGTATTTGTATAAAGTCAGGTGTGGGCGGTAGGGTAGCCTGCCTGGTCATCCCACCCACACAGAGTACTATGTAAACAAACGGACGAAGTGTCTGGTTATGGTTTATGCATGTTCATACAAACACCTTACATTGTGTACAAGTTATCTCCACAGTGGTACAGTAGAATACAGTGGACCCCCGCATACCGTTGGCCTTACATAACGTTAAATCCACATACCGATACATTTTATCGCTAAGATTTTGCCTCGCATACCGCTAAAAAACCCGCTCAACGCTGTTCGTCCGAGACGCGTCTAATGTGCGGCCTGAGCCAGCCTCACATGTTCCGCCGGTGGCATTGTTTACAAGCCAGCCTCCGCGGTAACATCCAAGCATACAATCGTAACATTTCATATTATTACAGTGTTTTTGGTGATTTTATCTGCCAAATAAGTAACCATGGGCCCCAAGAAAGCTTCTAGTGCCAACCCTGTGGTAAAAAGGGTGAGAAATATTATCGAAATACTGTAGTACCATGGTCAACTGCTGATGCTGCTGCTGCTGTAGCACTGTCAGCTGCTGCTGCTGCTGTAGCACTGTCAGCTGCTGCTGCTGCTGTAGCACTGTCAGCTGCTGCTGCTGTAGCACTGTCAGCTGCTGCTGCTGCTTTAGTACCGTCTGCTGCTGCTGTAGTACTGTCTGCTGCTGCTGTAGCATCGTCTGCTGCTGCTGCTGCTGTAGTACCATCTGCTGCTGCTGTAGCATCGTCTGCTGCTGCTGTAGCATCGTCTGCTGCTGCTGTAGCACTGTCAGCTGCTGCTGCTGCTGCTGTACCACCGTCAGCTGCTGCTGTAGTACCGTCTGCTGCTGCTGCTGTAGTACCGTGTGCTGCTGCTGCTGTAGTACCGTCTGCTGCTGCTGTAGCATTGTCTGCTGCTGCTGTAGCATCGTCTGCTACTGCTGTAGCACTGTCAGTTGCTGCTGCTGCTGCACTGTCAGCTGCTGCTGCTGCACTGTCAGCTGCTGCTGCTGCTGCTGTAGCACTGTCTGCTGCTGCTGCTGTAGCACTGTCTGCTGCTGCTGCTGTAGCACTGTCAGCTGCTGCTGCTGCTGCTGTACCACCGTCACCTGCTGCTGCTGCAGCATTGTCTGCTGCTGCTGTAGCACTGTCAGCTGCTGCTGCTGCTGCTGTAGCACCGTTGTTGGTGTGGCTTATTGAGAATACCAAGAAACAATTAACCCCAGAGGGTTAGCCACCCAGGATAACCCAAAAAAGTGTGTCATTGAAGACTGTCTAACTTATTTCCATTGGGGTCCTTAATCTTGTCTCCCAGGATGCAACCCACACCAGTCGACTAACACCCAGGTGAACAGGGAAAAACGCCTGGAACTAGTGCTCATATTGGTGAATTTAAAGCCAGCAAAGGTTGGTTTGAGAGATTTAAGAATCGTAGTGGCATACACAGTGTGATAAGGCCTGTTCTGGAAGAAAATGCCAAACAGGACCTACAGTACTCAGGAGGAAAAGGCACTCCCAGGACACAGTGTCTCATCAGTCATTGCTGCATCTTCAATAAAGGTAAGTGTCATTTATTCTTCATTTAGTAGAGTAGTACATGCACAATATATACTGTGCATGTACTACTCTACTATTGTGCATGTATCCTTCTCTTTGTGTGTAGGAAAATGTATATTTCATGTGGTAAAATTTTTTTTTCATACTTTTGGGTGTCTTGCACGGATTAATTTGATTTCCATTATTTCTTATGGGGAAAATTCATCGCATAACGATTATTTTGCATAACAATGAGCTCTCATGAACGGATTAATATCGTTATGCGGGGGTCCACTGTAAATAAAACCCAATGCTTCCATTCTCACGTAACATTTTTAGAAGGAACGATGCTCTGACAAGTTAGTACAGAATAAACAGCAACACTCCCATTCTCATGCAACACACCATTTTTAAAGTGAATATTATTATTATTATTATAAAGAAGCGCTAAACCCACAAGGGTCGTGAATAGTTATAGATAGAGTGAAGGCATACAAAAGGAATATTTTTCTACAGTTAAGTAACTTGTGTTTGACTAGGGAAAACATAATTCTTCCGACACTTCTACAAACCGCTTGGTAAACAAATCTCATATTTATGTCAATTATTATATTGTGGGTGTATGTATCATGTTTATATGTTATGTAGCATGTTTATTACATAATTATGGAAAAAATATCATAGTTGGATTAATGGAAGTGTCTATATTAACGTAATAGATGACATTTAATCCGCCCAAGAGATTATTATATGGCATCGAGTAGAGACACTTAGTGATTTTATTGTGTACCTGTACTTTTTCAGTGTCCTCTACCATACTGACTTTCATGCTTATTTTAGTGTCATCTGCAAAGGATGATACAAAGGTGTGCCGGGTGTTTTTGTCTATGTTTCTCATCCTCATGGCAGACAGACAAAAACACCCGGCACACTTTTGTATCATTTGCAGATGACACTAAAATAAGGATGAAAGTCAGTATGGTCTAGAGGACACTGAAAAAGTACAGGAAGACATAAACAGGGTTTTCCAGTGGACAGTGGAGAACAACATGATGTTCAATGGTGATAAGTTCTAGCAGTTTAGATATGGAAAGAATGAAGAACTCAAAAGGAACACTATATACAAAACTCAAGAGGGTCACCAAATAGAACGTAAGGAACACGTAAAAGACCTAGGAATAATTATGTCAGCGGACCTTTCTTTTAACCCTTAACCCTTTGACTGTTTCCGACGTATAAATACGTCTTACGAGCCAATGTTTCTGACGTATTTATACGCATAAATTCTAGCAGCTTCAAATCAAGCAGGAGAAAGCTGGTAGGCCCACATGTGAGAGAATGGGTCTCCATGGTCAGTGTGCACCATATAAAAAAAATCGGGGAGCCAGTGGTGCATTGTGGGAATGCCATTTCAGTTGTCCTTTTTCAGCATGTCTAGCGGTAAGAAATATGTGATTCCCCAGCAAATCTGGGACTCTTCTCTTCCCAAGTGATGCTCTAACACAGATGGAAGTGTCAGTGAAGATCAATTTCATGATTTGGAGGAGTTTGAGACCAAAAGCAATGGAGGAGGAGGAGGGGAGGAAGAGGAGGAGGAGGAGGAGGAGGAGGGAAGGAGGAGGAGGAGGAGGAGGAGGAGGAGAAGAGGAGGAGGAGGAGGAGGAGGAAGAAGAAGATGTAATAATATTGTTCCCTTGAAGCAAGAAAAAAAAAAGTCCACCCCATGACAGTGACAAGATAAGGGGAGATAACATCTGATAAGAGCTGACTTTGATGAGCGTAAAGGAGGGTAATATTACATGACCATCGCCCTCCCTTTGTTTTTGCTGGTACACAAACATTTGTCTGTCTGTCTATTTGTCTGTCTGTCAAGCTCCCTGTCTGTCCATCTAGCTCTCTGTCTCAGAGAGAGCCACAAGACTGTGTCATCACGTTTACTCACATCTTCAAGCAGAGTATAGCACTTTGTCTGGATTTCTTGGGTTATCCTAGGTAATTTACACTATGTATACTTGTATTTATGTGTACCTGTGAGACAGAGATAGGCAGACAGATAGAAAGAGAGACAGATTGAAAGATATAGAATGAGGGAGAAAGATAATTAGATAGAATGGAGGAGGGGAAGCAGCATCCGACCCCATTGTTTTGACAGGCGGTAGGGGTAGTGACTAATGAGACAATGTCACTTTGACAGCTGCCGACTTCTGACTCAAAACAATTATAAGCCACACACTCGCACACAAGACGAGGAGGAGGAGGAGGAGGAGGAGGATGAGGATGAGGATGATGAGGATGATGATGATGATGAGGATTGTTTGTTTTTGTTTTTGTAAACAAGTTTTGTAAACAATATATTGATAATTATGTTTGTGTGCTTATTGTGTTGTATACAACGAGTGTATATATATACATTGCACCTTACTTTGGTCTCATAGGCCACATAAGTTATGTGAAAAAATAAAATAGTGAAAAAAAACAAAAAACCTTCAATTACAAGTAAACTAAAGTTTACCGGGTGAGCGGCAGTCGCCGCTGTTGCCATACGCGGCTCATTTTCTGCAAACTTCACGGCTCTATATCTCGGTAAGTACCGATGGCAAAAAAATTTTTTTTGGACTAAAACACTCAGAAAAATAATCTTAACATTTTCATAAGAAAAAATAATTTTTTTTTTTTTTAATATTTGGCGACATAGAATGACAGTTTCAGAGAGGGGCCTGAAACAGTCAAAGGGTTAAATGGTCCAAACGTATATACAGTGGACCCCCACATACAGTCGGCATCACATAACGTTCAATCCGCATACCGCTCGCTTTTATCGCAAAAATTTTGCCTCGCATACCGCTCAAAAACCTGCTCACCGCTGTTCGTCCGAGACGCGTCAAATGTGCGCCCTTAGCCAGCCTCACATGTGCCGCCGGTGGCATTGTTTACCAGCCAGCCTCCGCGGTAACTTCCAAGCATACAATCGGAACATTTCGTATTATTACAGTGTTTTTGGTGATTTTATCTGCAAAATAAGTGACCATGGGCCCCAAGAAAGCTTCTAGTGCCAACCCTACAGCAATAAGGGTGAGAATTACTATAGAGATGAAGAAAAAGTTCATTGATAAGTATGAAAGTGGAGTGCGTGTCTCCGAGCTGTCCAGGTTGTATAATAAACCCCAATCAACCATCGCTACTATTGGTGGTACAGCTGCTGCTGCTGCTGTACCACCATCAGCTGCTGCTGCACTGTCAGCTGCTGCTGCTGCTGTAGCACCGTCAGCTGCTGCTGCTGTAGTACCATCTGCTGCTGCTGTAGTACCGTCTGCTGCTGCTGTAGCATCGTCTGCTGCTGCTGTAGCACTGTCAGCTGCTGCTGCTGCTGTACCACCGTCAGCTGCTGCTGTAGTACCGTCTGCTGCTGCTGTAGCATCGTCTGCTGCTGCTGTAGCACTGTCAGCTGCTGCTGCTGCTGCTGTAGCACCGTTGTTGGTGTGGCTTATTGAGAATACCAAGAAACAATTAACCCCAGAGGATTTTCCACCCAGGATAACCCAAAAAAGTCAGTGTCATCGAAGACTGTCTAACTTATTTCCATTGGGGTCCTTAATCTTGTCTCCCAGGATGCAACCCACACCAGTCGACTAACACCCAGGTGAACCGGGAAAAATGCCTGGAACTAGTGCTCATATTGGTGAATTTAAAGCCAGCAAAGGTTGGTTTGAGAGATTTAAGAATCGTAGTGGCATACACAGTGTGATAAGGCCTGTTCTGGAAGAAAATGCCAAACAGGACCTACAGTACTCAGGAGGAAAAGGCACTCCCAGGACACAGTGTCTCATCAGTCATTGCTGCATCTTCAATAAAGGTAAGTGTCATTTATTCTTCATTTAGTAGAGTAGTACATGCACAATATATATTGTGCATGTACTACTCTACTATTGTGCATGTATCCTTCTCTGTGTGTAGGAAAATGTATATTTCATGTGGTAAAAAAAAAATTTTCATACTTTTGGGTGTCTTGCACGGATTAATTTGATTTCCATTATTTCTTATGGGGAAAATTCATTCGCATACTGATCATTTCGCATAACAATGAGCCCTCTTGCACGGATTAAAGTCGCTATGCGGGGGTCCACTGTATACGTTTTTTCAACATCTGAAAGTATGTAAAAAAATGTAGATCTTCTTTTTTGTTTTACATTTGAAAACGTGTAAAAAACTTTTATCTACGTTTTTTTGTTATATTTGAAAATATGTAAAAAAAAGTAGATCTACTTTTGTAGCAATACGAATTTGAACGTCGATCTGTTTGGACCGTTTAAGGGTTAAAGACAATAACAAGACAAAGATCACGACAGCCAGGAAGATGACGGGGTAGGTATTGAGAACTTTCAAAACAAGGGAAATAATGCCGATGGTGACTCTTCAAATCGCTAGTGCTCCCTCACTTAGAATATTGCTCAGTGCTGACGGCCCTATTCAAGGCAGGAGAAATATCTGAGCTGGAACAAATACAGAGATCATTTACGGCTCACATTGAGCCTGTAAAGCACCTAAACTACTGGGAATGCCTTCAAGTCTTGAACATGTATTCATTGGAGTTGAGGAGAGAGAGAGAGGTACATGATAATATATACCTGGAAGGTACTCGAGGGCTTGGTCCCAAATCTGCACACTGCTGTAACATACTGGAGTGAGAGATATGGGAGGAAGTGTAAAATAAACCCAGTGAGGAGCAGGGGTGCAGTGGGGACAATAAGGGAACATTGTATCAACATCTGGGGTCCCAGACTATTCAACATCCTACCAGAAGATATCAGAAACATGACTGGCACCAGTGTAGAAGCCTTCAAGAGGAAACTGGACAAGTATCTTCACCAGGTGCCAGATCAACCAGGCTGTGATGGATATGTGGGGCAGCAACAGCCTGGTTGACCAGGCAAGCACCAGACGAGCCTGGCCCATGGCCGGGCTCAAAGAGTAGATAAATTCTTGAAACTCTTCAGAGGTATATCAAAGGTATGCCAGCACTGTGGAAGTATATTTAGGCACAGGTACACATAAATATAATTATCAAAGTACATATAAAATATGCAGTAACTTTAAAACACTTAAAATTTTGGAAAATTTCCAGACATAATAGAGATGTGCTCATGGAGAATGTAAACAAGCTGGGTGGGGCACACTGTATTAGAAAGACCACTTGCCGTATAGCAAGTTTTGGTGTTAATTTGAAATCGCCGTATTAGTGGAACGTCGTAAAGCGGGGCCCTACTGTACACAAATAACCCACTCTTAGCAAAGGGAAACGTATGGAAACATTTCAGAATTACTTGGACCATTGATAAGTTGCAAGGAAGTCAGACTCTACGAGGGAGGGTGGGGGAAGAGGGTAATGATGATGGTAGTGAAAGTCATAAGTTTTCCTCTAGGTGCATGTTATTTGTGTATTATATTTATGGAATTGCTAACCCCAGTCAGGTTTGATCCAAGTAAGTGGAAGGTAGCTGCAGTAGGTAGGTTGGACAGATAAATATATGAGTAAGAAGGGTTGGATATGAGGACCTGCCTAGCATGGGCCAATAGGTCTGCTGCAGTGCTTCTCCATTCTTGTGTTTAATGTTTCTTATCATGTGATGGCTGATTCTAATGTGGGGTAATCTGTTGGTTAAAAGTTTGGAAACACTAATGACCTTTGTGGTTAAAGCAACCTCTGCCTTTATTGATTGTTTTCACCAATGACTAGTTGGGCTTCATTAACCATCATAAGGTATCGATACTCATCCCTGCACTGTACACAGTGTGTTGTTGCATCATTATAGCTGCAGGTGTATTTGTGAGCTCTAGTTTTCAAAGATCTAGCAGTTATCCCCACATACTAGCTTTTGTATCATCCTCAGCTCTTGTGCTGGTCGAAGATTCACTTTTTTTTGTACAGTAGACCGTCATTTAGCACGGTAGTTACAGTCCTGAAAATGTTGTGTTAGGTAAAATCGTGTTAGATGAACTGAAGAACTTATGGGAAAAATAGGCTTACGTTCCTGGGAGCCCCCCAAAAACCAAACAACTGTTTTTAGGCCTCCACATCTTACAAAAATAAAAGTGAATATGTAGTTTTAGTTCATTGTTGTGATGTATTATGTTGTTTTTACTGCTTAAGACTACATATGTAACAGAAATAATAGTATTTCCTACCTTAGATTGTGGGTGCTGGTGTTTGTGGATGATTGTGAAGAGAGTGGAAAGTAATGCTGTGGCCCTACTGGGCTGAGGTGGATGGTAGAGGTTCTGGTTCTGAAGTCGATGGTTGTACTGGAGTGTCTGACTTCAAGTCGCTCAGTAACTCAGTCAAGTCACTCAGTAAGTCATTTCAGTCAGTCACACAAACTCATGTTTACCTCTTTTTCTGTATACAAAGTAACACTTCATTATGGCTACAGGTTATCTCTTGTCTAATATCTTTGTTTCTTTGTTAATTCTAAGACTTAAGTGCTCAATACCTCTACATGCCACTTTCAGCAACACTGGTATGGCTACTGGGTGTCATGATTGCTTGGCAGATACAAGATATAGTAATTAAAATATCACACAATTCACAAACACAGCTGCCTTGTAGCAGAGAAAGACTGGACTGGACATGTATGAATTATGAACGCTGGGATGGTGGGGTGGTGTCGGGGAGTAGTAGTGGATGGCGGGAGGACTCCCCGGCAGCTCGACAACAAGGCGGCCGCTTGAGCAAAAGAGAACTTTTTTTTCCTTCCCACAAACTGAACCGTGTTAAATTAATTATACGACGTGTTACATAAAATCGTGCCGCAATTCTTCAATCGTGCAATACCCAAATCATGCCAAATAAACTCGTGCTAAATGACGGTCTACTGTATTTCATCAAGTTTTCGATTGATGATGTGAAGTCAGTGGCTGTTTTGAATAGCTGGTTGTAAAATAACTTAGCCTTATTAGATTCCATGTTGCTTGCCAAGCCTTATTAGATTCCATGTTGCTTGCCAGCAAAGCAATGTACAGTGGAACCTTGACCTACGAGTTTAATCCGTTCCGTGACCTAGCCTGTAACTCAATTTACTTGTGTGTCAAATCTATTTTCCTCATTTAAATTAATTGAAAAGCCATTAATCCATTCCTGCACTCTGGAGACAAGACAGAATACTTGAATATGATGCTAATATCAACTGTACGGCTTATTTATCTATCACAATTCATCTAATATGACATAATAAACAATATAATTAACACAGAAACATGATATATACTCTAGAATAAAATAGCCCATAATATGGTGGCAGAGGCAGCAGCCTCTGTATCTTCCCATGCTCTTATTGTAAGAGAAAATGGAATATTTGTGAGGCTAACTTCAGAAATATCATATATAAAAATATAAATCATGATACACTACAGAATGTAAAGAAATATTAAACTGTTTATATAAAGTGTATATGTACTTACACACTTGGAGCAGAGATGGTAGGGGAGATTGAGGGTGGGGGAAGTTGAGGGTGGGAGAGGTTGAGGGTGTGGCAAGTGATGTCAGTGGCCCTGTAAACCTCCAACAACAATGTTTTGTTTGATCGCTGAACTTAACTGATACAATTTGTTTTGTTTAATCACTGAACATAACTGATAAAGCTTTAGTATCTACATACAGTAGGTGTACTAAGCTGGCATTGCCCGGCTAAGTCCATAGAAATCATCCTCTTTTTCTTCTCAGCACTGTCCTATGCACTTGTTTTCTTAGGGCCCATGGTTAGAAAAAAGAAATTTGGCCAAATGACTGTAAAAAAAAATGCAGGTAAGCATGAGAGAACTGCTCCCACGTTGATGTAAACGTGTACTGCTTACCAGATGTTTTGGCATCAGCAGTGCCAACTAGTGGCAGCATTCTGAATTATTATTACGTACGTATTATGTATTATTATTATTATTAAGGGAACTGAAGCTCTATCATTGTTATTATTATTATAATGATGATATTATTATTATTAATTTAGGGAACTGGGGCACAGATCTAATTCCCTAGATCAAGAGCCCCTCACCAGCGTCAAGGTTCCTTGACGCTGGTGAGGGCTCTTGATCTAGGGAATTGGATCTGTGCTCTAGTTACCTAAATTAATAATAATAATTGTTATTATTATTATTATAATGAACGCTGCCAACTCAGTGCACTGTTTAACTTGCTGTGGGACCAGTTCTCTTGTGCTTTGCTTACATTTTTAAGTCATTTGGCCAAATTTCATTTTTCTAAGCATGGGTCCTAAGAAAGTAAGTGTCAAGGACAGTGTTGAGAAGAAAATGAGGATGATATCCAGGGAATTAAAGCAAGAAATCATAGATAAACAAGCGAGGTGTCCAGGTTTTGGGTTGAGGGGAAACTGGCACGTAACTCAGCAAAAAATCGACCCAGGGACGGCTCGTATCTCAAAAAACTCGTACGTTGGGACACTCGTAAGTCAAGGTTCCAACTGTATTTGGTAGCTTTCTCTACTGTTGTTGTTGTTCAGTCTGTAGAGTACATTTATGACACACTTCCTTCCCTCTCATATAGTGTAGTGGGAATTGTAATAAACCAAAAACAAACCAGTCAAACTCAGAAGATTAATTGGTCTGTATATTTCCAAACCCCTTCTGTTCTGTATATTTTGATCCCCTTCTGGGATCAAAATATACAGACCATTTAATCTTCTGAGTCTGTTTACATGTGGATTATTACTGAGCATTGACAGGTGTTTATTACACTTTAGTTCTGCAAGTATTTTAATATATCAAGGCTGCTAATGTCATTTAATATTGAGTTTGAGTGTCAAGCCCTGAAAATGAGTTTTGCATCCTGGGAACTGGTGTAGTGTTCAGCTGTAAATATCACTCTGAAGACTGCATTGAGTATATATCAGTTTGTTATTCTTCTATTATTACTAGCTAAAGGTTCTATCATTGCTTTTACTTACCTTTAAATCCCTTTTCCCCCATCCCATGCACTCGAGATAATTATTTTGGGGAGTTACCTTTGACATTTTGTGTAGTTTATCTTTCAAATTCCAGTTTAACATTTGTGATTTTTATCTTGCTTTTTCTAAAACAATATGTAGTCAATTGTAATTTCTTTTGTTATATTTTTTGTCATTAGTCTTGACTAGTTATCTTGTCTGCCAGTCTGATTATATATATATATATATTTTTTTACATTAGCATTTTTGGTATGTTATCCTCTCATGCTATTTAATTTTTTTTTTAAATTCACATTTTCTCTACATTACTGTATTTATGTTTAGTAGTTTAATCCAGTTTGTTACTGATATCTCAGTGCATCTTATCAAGAATTAGTTGCTCTGTGAATGGGAACCATCATAATATTCATAGTACAATAGTTCATTATGTATGATAGCTACTTATTAAATCATTTTTTATTCTAATGATGTAAGGCATGAAGTGGTTTACAGTTAGTATCATATTTTTACTTATCCATTGCCACTTGTTTTCAATGTACTGTATTGTAATTGACCACTATGAAATTAGTTGGAGCTTATCATAATTAGATAAGTAAGATTGTACAGAAGTAATACTCTGGATGAGATTTTATTTTTCTTTGTATATTATTTTGCTCTTAAGCTTGAATTTTGGAGTTGAAATGAAGCTGAAGCTTTAATGATATATCCTCTTGTTCTTTTGCTAACAAATGCTGATTTAGTGGTGCAGAATATGAAGCATTGCTTTTGCATGTGGGATTGGGTATACATCAGTATAAATCTTACATGGTGAAACATCACTAACACATGAGCTAAATACTGTACAGTCATTGTAATTCTAAACTTGGCAAAACTGATTATAGCATGAAAATTTTTTAACTAATAATATAACCACAAATTGGAGCTGTACTTTAACTTTCAGTCTGAACTTTTAACTTCCTTTCTTACAGCAATTGCAAAAACTTAAGGCTGAAAATGAAAAATTGAAGGCTGAAAACCGAGCCTTGACTCGGGTGGTGTCCAAATTGACCAATTCAGCCACAGCAGGCATGGGTAACTTGGCCAACTTGAGTAAATAGGTAAACAAAGGGTAGAAGTGGGCAATCTGCTGCTAGTGTGAATGACTTTGTGGAGTCACCCAGCATGATCACACTGCCTGCGCATGACAGCTGTCGCAGTGTTTTGTCATATCCTTTGCTCGGGCCATGGGGGACCCTTATTATGTTTTGAGTGGCAGATACATAAAGTTGGTGTGAAGTGTATGTTGTTGCTTAATATTAGCTAACTCACACTTCATAAAAAGTCTTGAAGCCTGATGAATAATTACCAAATTAAAATAATGTGTAACCTGTTTTCATGTCACATTTTTAATTAACTTTTGTCACTGATATTACTCTACATTTATTATGCAATATTACTTGTAACCTAAGCACATTATTCTTTATTATTGGTAATATTGAGTTCTGAATGTAAAGCATTAGCTAATTTTCATCTACACCTAAGTGCTACTTTTACAAATAGGATTTTTTTTTTCCAAGGATCTTCTTGTAGTATAGATTTTCTTAGTATTATTTGGTTAAAAAAAAAAAAAACTGGCAAATCTGTTTTGCATGCTTTATGTGGTAATCAATAGTGATTTCATTTACTGAGTGGGAGTTTGCCCTTTACATTTGAAATCCAGATGTGGCTCTTTTTGTGTACATCACTCACCTTAGGCATTTGTTAAACATCAGTGTAGTATTTCTTCTAATTTTGACATGTTTCATATTATTGACATAAATATATATATATACAGTATAGTATAAGAGAATTGTATATTGTTAATTATTACTGATCTTCATTGCTGCATTTTCTCATTGCTCCTTTTATTTCAGTTATTGGAACAGTTGAAGCAAGAAAATCAACGGTTGAAAGATGAAAATGGGGCACTCATCCGTGTAATCAGCAAGCTCTCAAAATAGTGAAAAACCTTCAGCTTCTGATTATGTGGCTACTGTTGTCACAGATGTTGTGGATATCAGTTTAGGATCCCACAACTTAATCCAGTCATTACAGTATATGCTTCATGGAAATCCTGTGAGTGATTCAAGGGAGATCTGCACCTTTTAAGTCGCAATAAGCTCTTTGAAATTTGTATTAGTTATTAAAGCTGGCTCACTGCCCTTGCCATATTCTAGGTCCTGTTATGGTGACCATGCTTTATTTTTCTATCTTGAGTATATTGCCTAAATAACTTGTCTATGTAGGCTCAGTATGTGTGGTGTAGGTGCTTATACTTTGCCTCACAAATTGGTTGAATTTAGTGTTATATGGTGAAATGTAAATCTGCCAGTTGTCTCCCCTAAATGGTAATGTATGCCAAGTACTTAATCAGTAGAGTAAAATAATACAAATGATGCTTAATATCCAGTACACTAATAGGAGAATCTGTCTTGTGGAAGGAGGCGCAGATTAAATCAGTTTCACTATATAATAGTTGCTCTTGAAGGCAGTAATACCCAGAGATTTTGGTATATTCATTAGTTTGTGCTTTGTGGATGCTGGCTGATGAACTATTTGCTTGAATATCTCATTTGCAGGCTCAGGCATGTGAGAATTCTAGTAACATGTTCATCTTTGAGCCAGTGAGAAATTCACTGAAGCATATTTCCTATTATCTATCTCTAGTGAAATAAAATTAAAGACTCATACTCACTGATTGTCAAAGACAATCTTTCTATTCTTTTTATACTTAAGGAGCAGTATCCCAGTATACTAAGACAAAGTTTCAAGTCTGAATTGTGGGAAAGATCCCAATGACACTCACTCGGCCAGTGGCTACACATGTCCCCAAAGCCAAGTAAAACAAAAAATTCATGTATATTTGTGTGTTTTTTGCTCCTGTATCTAAGCTTTGCATTGTTCATAAACTTCATGTCCTCTTATTGTAATTACAAATATAGTATTGTTGGAGCATATTACCAGCCATTGATTGGCTTAATGAACCTCTACTGTCCAAGACCCAACTCATCAGTGGCCCAGGCCAGTTCTGCTTTTGTTCATTCAGTATTGCTTGTACAGTATCCATGCTGGATGCGTGGAGAAGACACTGTACATTATTATATGGTGTTGAAGAATTGTAATCATCTACTTTGTTGAATTGCAGGTGTATATAGAATTTGCACTCCTTGCTGAACTCAACATTGAATTTATAAATTATAAAACTAAAGCATAAATTATGCTACTAATAGTTATAATTCCTTAATGGTTCACTAAAAGCAACCTTAAATGCGCAGAAATAAATTAGTTTTTTTTAATGGAATTTCGTGTATACAAAATGTAACTGCCAAAGGCAAGCATATTTAATTAATAATATCAGACTCAATTAGGCTCATGATAGTGTTAACCAGCAGCCTTGAGGTAGTCACTTTCTCAAGCATTTTAAGATATATTTGTTCATGTGCTACATTAAATTCTAATTGTGTATATTGGGGTGGACACTTCTCATTCTGTAATATTATAGACCAAAGTTGTGTTAACATATATACTATGAATAATTTTACAAAGTTACAAAATATCTGTACTCTAATTGATTCTCAGTCTACACTTCAGTTAACATTTGTGCATAGCTGCCTGGTAAAACCAGATGAACCTGTCTTAATCAACTTTGTCAAGGTTCATAGGGAAGTATTTGACTCTAGGAATTCTAAATGCTTTTTCTTGTGTTAAGTCTTGTATGTTTTTTTTTTTTAGTGTTTTGTCCAGCAGATCACAGTGGGTCAGATTTAAACCTGTATAGGAAACTTTGTTTTTATGTGATTTGAAACTATTGTATATTAAGAACAATTGTTATATGTTATACATAGAGTAATGAACATATACATATTATACACAGAGTAATAAACATCATACATGTTGCAATATTAATGGAGTGCAAATAAGTGTAATCACCATTAGGTGAATGTTCCTCAATGGTTATTGCAAAAATGTATGGAAATAGTGATTGGTAATTGTTAAATACATATACATATATTGAGACTTGGCCATTCAAGGTGTATTAAGAATGTAGAATGTAACCTAAGCAACAATTCTTCAGGAGGAAAACTTTCCTTGTATTAATACATTATTACCTACCATTTCCCAGGTGCTGCATGACCCCTATGGGTTTAGCGCTTCCCCATGAATATAATTAGTCAAGGAGAAAAATTTACATATAAAGTGGAATTACAAATTTTCACAAGGACTTCCAAGGTGCTTAATTATTAGGTTGCATTATACTGTAATTAAGTTCCACACACTGATGAATGAGCCTTACCTTAGTACTATTTAGGATACACCATTTGGTACACTGGAGCTCTGCATTGTGCCTTAACCACCTGGTGATGCATTTTACTTTTTTTTTTTTTCCTGTAATTGTGTTCATTGTAATACTTAGATTGTACTAAGGTCATGCATAGTGATCTCTTGTCATTTTGAAGAAACTGAGCCAAATAATTTGGGTAACATTGCAAATGCTCATCTTTTGTGACTACCCAATGAGATTCTGTGCCTTTGTGAATACATAGAAAATGAGGTCATTTGATTCTGTGAAAACTTGCCTTTGTATGCGCTGTTGTAATCTAAAATGTGTAAAATAGCCTGCTGTAAACATACCTGTTTTGTAAAGCAAAAAAACCATAAGCCAACAAAGGTTGGTTTATTAAAAAAAAATTAAAATTTTCATGTATGTTAATTTTATCACTTTGTAACTATGCTACAGTTTTTCAAACACATTTCAAGGATCAGTAACCACGGAATTGTATCCTAGTGGGTTCAGAATATGATTATTGTAGTAGAAATTTTTGTGGTATAATTATGAAGTGAAATTTTGTAGAAGAGCCTAGTCAAAGTCAGATTACCTTTGTAGGCTTAATGTTTATCAGACATAAGTTGCTTCATATATTACTATTAAATAAAACACAAACACACACACCCAAATTCAGGAGTTGTGACTCGACTCTTTCAATCACATATAGGCGAGTACGCACGCACATGCACACATACATACAACCCCCCTTCCCCCCAATCCTACCTTTTCTCCTCCCCCCCTCCACACAATATATATATATATACACACACACTGTATAGTACAGATCATTGAAGTTATTTCCCAGAACATCTTTTTTCATGACAGTGCATAAATTATGTCAAGTGCCTTTCTATTGTAATTATTATCTCTGAAGAAACAGTGATTTTAACTGCTAAGTTATTGTTCTATAGGTCATGAACTATTTGTAAGATTATCATTCAATGGTCTTGCCACATTGTCTGTAATTATCTGCAATAGATGGTAGTCATTTTTCTGAAATCTTACATAATTATAGCAAATATTTAAGAAATAAAGATATTTTATAGTTAAAATGGGCTTTCAGCTACCTGTTATTTTGAATATAATTCTATCTACAAAAAATTTTTAAAAGGTTTTACAGTACTGATGATTAACATGCAAGAAAGTGCTAATCCTTCATGGCCCCTTCAAGGAGAGGATTGGGAAGGGGGTGTTCCTTGACATGGTGAAGGTACTCTTGATCTAAGAAATTAATCCTCTTGCCTCCTTCCTTGGACTGACTCAGAAAAACCCACACCCTTCCCCACTTTCTATTGAGGGAGATTTCTCCATTGTGAATTTCAACTCCTAGGTAGAGGGACTTTATGGTAGTGCTGTTGGCTGTGATATTTGAATTATCTGTGGATGTGCTGGGTTTTCCTTGAGGCTCTGGTGGGTGACCTCACATTCTTGGATGAGAGAAGTATTCCTGGAGGCTGACTTTTGGTTCCAATAGGTGGTTGCCAAAGGGTTGCAAGTCTCCACCTCATGTTGGCCAAACCTGGCTTGGATGATCCTGGAGGTGCCATCCTGATTTACTAGGTTCTTGGTATACCAGGTAGGGTAGAGGGTGGTTTTCATGCTGCATCAACACTAATGACCACATAGTATTCTTCTTGCTTCTTGGATTATTATTATTAAGGGGAAGCACTAAACCCGTAGGATTATACAGCGCCTGTGGGGGGGGATGTGGAAGGTATTCAGGCTTAATTCAGGAAACTGGAGCACAGATCTAATTCCCTGAATCAAGATCCCCTCACCAGCATCAAGGAGCCTTCCTTGAGGGGCTTGCTTCTTGGAGTTCCCCCTCTTCCTCTTCAAGGGGGGGGCTCCTTGACATGGCAAAGAGGCTCTTGGTCTCAGAAATCAAACTCTTTGGTCTCCTTCCTTAGGCCGAGTCTAAGTGCCCCCCAATCCACCCTCCCCTTGTTTCCCGTCCCATTTGTAGCCTCTGGGGTCCTCCCCTCTGGCATTAGTTTCTAGGTAGGGGGTGGCATGTCAGGGTTTGTCCCACTCCATGGGGTCCCTCAGGGGGGTGGTGTGGTTTGCCATGGAATCTGAATTATCTGAAGGTGCCCTGCTCCCTTCCTGGATTTCTGGGAAGAGGGAATTATTATTATAATCAAAAAGAAGCACTAAACCACAAGGGCTATACAGCGCTGCAAGGCAGGAAGGAAGTGAGGGTATCAGGTGGCAAAAGAGATATGGACGAGTAATAGGTTACGGAGAACGGCGGTGCAGTGGATGGTGAAAGGGTAGAGGGCAGCAAGAGATTGAGGTAGAAAGGGCTGAGGGGAGTGCAAAAGGTATCATCATCAGAGTTTGTGGAGTAAATCAGTCATTGTCAAGAAGTCAATGAGAGTGTCAGGATTAAAGGAGGGTCCATCAGCAAGAAGGGAAGGTAAAGAGAGAGAGTAGTAGAGCGAAGACAATGACGGAGGTAAATTCTGCGTGCTCGTTGATAGAGAGGGCTAACAGAATGTGGCTAATCGATACTGGAACTTGACACTTCTCACAGAGAGGAACAGGGTGCCTCTCCATGAGATACCCATGAGTAAGACGCATGTGGCCAATGTGAAGGCGGGAGATAATAGTCTCCCAACCTCGGCACTGATGACAAGAAGACAGCCAGTAACCTATGCTAGGTTTAATAGAATGAAGTTTGTTACCGAGCAGAGTTGACCAACGTTGTTGCCAACAGGTGTGAAGGTGGGTAGCTATTACAGCAAAATAGTCCGGAAATGGAACACCTCTATATGAAATTGGTAGGTCATGTACTGCTGACCGCGCAGCAGTGTCTGCCTGTTCATTGCCCTGTACATGACCAGGGACCCAACAAAAAACAATATCTTTATGCTTGGTAGAGATACGGCATAGCCAAAGTTGGATATGGAGAACTAGGGGGTGAGGTGTATCAAATTTCCGTATAGCCTGTAGAGCACTAAGGGAGTCGGAGACAACCACAAATGATGACACAGGCATAGATGCGATGCGAATAAGTGCTGCAGGAATGTTATACAATTCAGCAGCAAAAATGCTAGCCGAAGATAGTAAATGCCCTTGCACGATGCTGTCCGGAAACACTGCTGCGAATCTGACGCCGTCAGAAGACTTAGAGCCATCTGTGTACACTGCGATGGCATGAGAATGAGAGTGGAAGTGGTCAAGAAAAAAAGAGCGGGAAGCCACCGTAGGCAGTTGGGCTTTCGAGCAAGGGAGTGAGAAAGAACAGACCCGAACAGCTGGAACTTTCCAGGGGATTGGAGAAAAGTGAGATGCTACATGAACATATAAAGGTGGTTACTGAAGGGAAGACTAGCAAATGTAGGCGAAGAGAGAAGGGGCGGCAAACAAATAATGTCTACTAATATCGGTGACCATTCCATAAATGGAAGGATTGCGGAGATCGTGAGAGCGTACATAGTAGCGAAGGCAATGAGCATCACGGCGATCAGACAAGGATGGAACATTCGCTTCTGCATAGAGGCTCTCAACAGGGGAACAGCGAAAAGCACCAAGGCAAACGTAACCCTTGGTGATGGATGGGGTTAAGGCTAGAGAGAGTAGCAGGAGAGGCCGCTGAATAGATCTGGCCACCATAATCGAGTTTCGATAAAATGAGGGCTGAATGTAGGCGAAGGAGAGTTCAACGATCAGCTCCCCATGAAAGATGAGGAAGGGTTTTAAGAAGGTTCAGCTGGCTGTGACAAGTTGCCTTCAGAGAGGTAATGTGAGGTTTGCAGGATAACCTACGGTCAAAGAGAAGGCCTAGTAACCTGACTATCACGTTCAGGGATACAGGAGCCATAGAGGTACAAAGGATGACAGAGCGTCTAGTGAAAGTAATTTGGCGAGTTTTGGTACTGGAAAATTTAAACCCATGCGTGGTGGCCCAATTGGAAACACAATTGACTGCATGCTGGAGAAAGACTGTAATGAGGTGACAGTCAGCGCCTGCACAAGCAATAGCGAAGTCATCTACATAGAGTGATGACCAAATATTGGATGGAAGAACAGAGGCCAAATCATTTATAGCAAGGAGAAAGTGTTGTGCTCAGAACACATCCCTGAGGGATACCTTCAGCTTGGACAAAGTCCGGGGAGAGCACATTATTGACTCGAACACGGAAATGTCTGTCAGTTAAAAAGTTCTTAAGGAAGGATGGTAGATTGCCTCAGAGACCTACAGAGTGGGCTTGGGCCAAAATATTATACCTCCAAGTTGTGTCATATGCCTTCCCAAGGTCAAAAAATATGGTTATTAACCGAGTGGTTATTAGCAAAGGTATTACGAACATATGTACCCAAGAGTAGTAAGGGGTCTATGGTAGATCGACCCTTACGAAAGCCATATTGACTAGTGGAGAGACTGTTGTGTGTCTCTAAATACCACATTAAACGTCAATTTACCAAACGTTCCATCACTTTGCAAACTGCACTAGTAAGAGCAATGGGATGATAGTGGGAGGTATCGTGTCCCGTAGTACCCAGTTTGCGGAAAGGGAGAACAATGGCAGATTTCCACAGCTGGGGAAGAACTCCTTGTGACCAAATAAGATTGAAGAGGTGTAAGAGGACTACAAGGGCTGACTGATGTAAATGTTGTAACATCCAAATATGAATGTCGTCAGGCCCAGCTGCCGATGATCGGCAAGCTGAGAGTGTTGCCTCCAGTTCCCGAAGTATAAAAGGCACATTATACTGTTCTTCTCTGAGAGAAGAAAAGTCCAAGGGTACTAACTCTCTGGCAGACTTTGAGGAATGAAACGAGGGGCATAGATGGAGCCCCCAGGAAATACGTACCAGATGAGTGCCAATTTCAATGGCAACATCAAGAGGGTTTCCTATATCAACACCGGTGACCCGTAGAACAGGAGCCGGGTCAGGAGAGTATTTACCACTCAATTTCCTCACTTTTTTCCAGACTGCACTTATATAGGAAGCAGAGGTGATGGAAACATAATCTCGCCAGCAAGTGCGTTTAGTGTCACGGTTGACACGGTTCTATTGTACCGGTACCTGCTGCATGCAGCGTGTTTCAAATGTACTGCACGAGCACAAGCAGGAGACCACCAAAGCACGCACTTCTGAGAATGCCTGCCTGAGGTTTGGGGTACAGAATGAGAAGCTGCGGTTAAAACTGACGTCGAGAAGAGGTGTAGGAGCTCATCAATGGAGGATGAAGAAGGAACCTCACTAAAAGCAGTTGAGTTGCGAGTAAACGTCCCAATTTGCCCGATCAAATTGCCAGCGAGGGCTACGGAAAGGTGGTGAATATGAAGGAGAAGTAAGAATGATTGGAAAATGATTGCTGTCATGTAAGTCTGGTAGAATAGACTAGTGCAGTGGAGGAAGAGCAGACCGATAGATCGATGCAAGAGAGAGTAAGAATACGAGGATCAAAATGGGGGGGAGTACCCATATTTAAAACATGGAGGGGGTGAGAGGCGAGAACAGCCTCCAACTGGATGCCACGCGAGTCACAATGAGACCCCCCCAGAGGAAATGGTGGGCATTAAAATCGCCAAATAACAGAAGTGGTGGTGGTAAGGATGAAACAAGAAAGGCAAAATCTGGGATAGAAAATGCCCGAGAAGGAGAGAGAGATATAAAGAACATATTGTAAACCACTTATTCAAGTGGATACGGGCTGCAGTGTAATGCAGCGAGGTATGGACAGTACGGAATATCACTGCGTAGAAGAAGGGCACTTTCATTAAAGGTCCCATCTGAGAAAGGATCCAAAGGATACAGTAAATTATAGCCTGAGATAGGTTGGAAAACAGCCGAGTGTAATTTTGGTTCTTGTAAGCAAACACCAACGGGAAAACCTGGAAAGCAACATCCGAAGCTCACCCCAATTACCCCTGAGGCCGCGGATATTCCACTGTAAATATGCCATGATTGGGAATGAGGAAAATACCAGGAATCCGTAGGGAAGGGCACCTGCGGACTAGAAGGGTTAGTAAAGTCAATGTGCGGTGGCATCGGAAGACGTTCAAGCAGCGAAGGAACGGAGCATTGCGAAGAATGGAGTTGTGGAGATGGAGGAGAGGGAAGAGAAGGAACAGGAGGTGGATCAGTGTTCATTGAAGGTTTAGTCTCTGCAATATATTCTGAAATAGCGTCAAGTGCTTCTGAATTCAAAGACATTGTATGGGAGACAATATTGGAGATAGAAGGAGGAGGGTGAGTAAAGGTAAAGATTGGGACAGTAATAGACTGTACTAAAGTAGGGGGGACAAAAGCGTGTTGGGAACTAGAGAAGAAGTGTGGGAGGGGACAGAAGAGGGAGAGACTTGGGAGGGGACAGGGGAGGGAGGCACAGAACAAGGAGGGGGGTGAATCTCCACATTTGTAATAGAGCAGTGAGAGGGGAAGAATCAGGTATCGAGACTGTAAAGGTAAAATGTGGGGGCAGAAGGAGGGGGCAAGGAAGATTTGAGCAAAGGGGATTTTTTGGACTTCTGAGAAGTAGAGGGGCGATTGGTAGAAGGTGTCGTACGAGATCTTGTCGATACCGGGGCTTGTGAATGAGAGCTCGAAGATGTCTGAACATACTGAGGTGTTGAAGTAGGGACGTCTGAGCCCAGGACAACAAAAGAATTAGATACAGGAGGGACTATGGGAGGGGTAACAACAGAGGAGGCTGCAGAAGATGAGACCCCAGAAGTGGGGGGACGTTTTGAAATACTACGAGAATAAGAAACACGGGGTAGTCTCCCTTGGAGGCAGAGATGAGAAACTGCCATAGCATAAGGGGGACCTTCTGCTTCTTTGAGGCAATGGATTTCACGCTCATTTAAGTAGACCTGGCAACGGTGAGAGTACAAAGGGCGAGCCTCGTGACAATTAAGGCAAGAGGGAGGTCGACTGCAAGACTTTATTAGAATGGTCGTCGGCACCACAGACTGGGCATTCAGCTACAGATCTGCAATATTTCGCTGGGTGACCAAATCACCAGCAATTTCTACACTGCTGCGGTGTAGGGATCACCTTTCGAACTTGTAACCGATGTCCTGCGACATAAACAGATGACGGGAGTTCACGGCTGTCGAAAGTTAATCAAGCCACATTGCAAAGGTATCGTCTCTGCCCGCGGGCAGGAAGGGCATAAGTGTCTACTTTGAAGATTGGGAGATCCTGGAGTTTCAGCTGTTCAAGAATGTCATTGCCACATGTCTGGAAATTCTGTTGGACTATGGTATGGGGCAGAATGACAGTACCACTACAAGAATTGAGGGAATGATGTTTTTCAATAGTGATAGAAATAGTACTGATATGTGAAAGGAGAGAAAGATCATGAGCTTGGGTAGCATTCTGGACAGTAACGATGCACGTACCACTTGAGAGCATGAAATGAAATATCTCTACCAACATGGCGTAGGAGCACTTTGCCAATACTATGGTCGGAAAGATAGGCAATAGAAGAAGTCGGTCGTAAAGTAAAGAATTTAGTCCATTGTGTGGTCCGAAACTGAGTGTGGAGAGCTAGTGCATGACGTGTCGGTCTTTTCCAAGTAGAATGGGAAGGTAACGAAGTAACATCATCAGGAGATTGTCGTTGGTGTTTAGAAGTGGGACCAGAGTTCGTCCGACGTGGGACGGGCTGGCGATTCGAAAATTGCCAAACCGCAGAGGGAAAGGCCGGAAGCATAGTCAAAGGAGGGCGGAGGTCAGACAAATCGAAGGAGTCAGTCGAGACCCCAGTACCTGAAGCTGGTGATGAAACAGCACCAGCAAGAGGTACAGGGGCATCAGGAGTGTCCAAAGAGTGATCAAAAAACGAGGCAGGGTCAGAACAGGGTGCAGTATCAGTAAGGGGCCCGGGGGTAGTAGGTTCATGGACTAGGGCTTCCATGGTTATGTTACTTCTTTCTTTTTGTTTTTAAGAAAAAAAAAGAAGAAAAGAAAATAAAAAGAAAAAAGGGGGAACGGGGAGGAATAGTTCCCAAGAGGAATGAAAGGGACGGAAATCACCCTCCACGCCCAAGAGGACCTCAACACCGCAAGTAGTGCAGATGTGGCATGGAACCTGTGCCATACCCTACCCTTCATGCCAGTAAACCAGCAATCCAGAATAGCAACCTCACATCTGCCGAGCTACCTCGGTGGACAAAAGAGAGGGTGGCCAGATATCCACCACAAAGCATACCTCCTTTGGCCGCCACCCCCGGAATCCGAAAGGCGGCCTCCAGAGATACACCTGTTGCCCGAAAGACACCCAAAGCCACCCCCCGGTAGACTGGAGAGGGAACGGGATATCCCCAGACGATCCAGATTCCACGGCAAACTACACCACCACCAAGAACCTCAACAGAATGGGATTGACCCCGGTACCCTTTCCCCTACCTAGGAACCAGTAGGTCTGTGGGAAGAATCCCAAAGGCCAAAAAGAGGAAGGGAATAAGGGAGGGATGGGGGGGAGAAGGAGGAAAGGAAAAAGGGAGGATGGGATAGGGAAGGGGGGATTGGGGGGTAATTAGGTTCGGTCTGAGGAAGGAGACCAACAGGTCTAATTCCTCAGACCAAGAGCCTCTTCACCACGCCAAGGAGCCCCTCTTGAAGAGGTGGGAAGTGGGAAGAGTGCCCTTCGGGTAATAGGTGTATCTCCAGAAGCTGCCTGTCGGTTCTGGGAGGTGGCGGCCAAAGGTGGTGGGTTTCCAACTGCCCTTTTTGTCCGCCGAGGTAGCTCGGTACAGGTGAGGCTGCTATCCCGGAGTGCTGGTTTACTGGCATGAAGGGTAGGGTGTGGCATGGGTTTCACGCTGCATCTTCACCACCGGTGGGCTCAAGGCCCTCTCAGATGAAGGGGGGAGCTTTCAGCCCCTCCATGCCTCCTAGTGACTGTCCCTCTGCTGTACCTCTTTTTTTCTTTCCTTCTCAGATGAGGGTGGGGGGAGCTTTCGGCCCCTCCATGCCTTCTAGCGACTGTCCCTGCACTGTCCCTCTTTCTTTCCTCCTTTCGTTTTTCTTAAAATAACAAGAAAGGAGATATCACAGAAGAAGCACCTTTATTGTGGAGTCTTTGCCCAGTGAAACCCTTCCTCTTCCCAGACCCCTTTTAGATCCCACACCCTGTTCTGACCCAGCTTTGTTATCGATCCATTCTCTCAACTCTTCTCATACCCCTGTACCTTCTGTTGGTAATGCTTCATCACCTGCTTCAGGTGCTGCAGTATCACCTGTTTCCGTTCATGCCACTACTACTAGCACGCCTTTCACAATGCATCCGGCTTCCCCAAATACAGTGGACCCCCGGATAACGATCAGCTCCCAACTCGACCAATTATGTAAGTTTATTTTTGTAAGTGCTTTTGTAGGTGTATTTTTAGGGGTCTGAAATGGACTAATCTAATTCACATATTTCTTATGGGAACAAATTCGGTCTATAACGGCACCCAAACAGACTTCTGGATTGAAATAATATCGTTATGCGGGGGTCCACTGCACAGTGCGACGGTTTTCGGGTCGCCCACCTCCCTCAGGTCAGACTGCTTGCGGTACTACTTCTAAATGTCCAAGACAATCTACTGACAACAGTTCATCAATGATCGCTCAGAAACGACCTATGCGACACTACCTTTGCTTACTGGTTAACGAGTACACAATGGACAAAATTCTTTTCATTACAAACGATGTCTCAAACTGATTATCTTTCTGATCATGAAATTGGTAAAACTCTTTTACAGCAAATTGGCTAGAACATATCCTTCCACGGTGTTCAAAGCGGTGCTCGTGT
Organism: Cherax quadricarinatus; assembly: GCF_038502225.1. Taxonomy (NCBI): domain Eukaryota; kingdom Metazoa; phylum Arthropoda; class Malacostraca; order Decapoda; family Parastacidae; genus Cherax; species Cherax quadricarinatus. Next base: position 14,142,015 of record NC_091338.1, read on the forward strand.
CTTAAAACAGTATAGAACTCAGCAAGCTCATGCTCTCTCCCGCATCACTTCCATAGATAACATACCAGTCACTGTTTGTAAGCACACTACTCTTAATTCTTGCAGTGGTACTGTGGTCTTACCACATACCATTGTACAAGGTGGCTTTTTGTCTTGCGGTGATGATATTTTAGAACAATTAGACCTTCAGAACCTCCCTATTCTTAAAGTAGATACACACATCCTGCCTGCTCATGGGCAGAGGCGCTTTCCTACTGACATCACTCGTTTAACCTTCGACTGCCATGAACTTCCATCCTCTCTCTATATTGCGGGCCATCGCCTAGAGATCCGTCAAGTAGTTCCCATTCCCCAACAGTGTCATAACTGCTGGCATTTTGGGCACCCCGCTAAACACTGCAGATCGGCGATGGAATGCCCGGTCTGCAGTCCAGCAGATCATTCCAATGTGTCTTGTAGTCTTCCCCCTCTTGTCTCAATTGCAAAGAACGTCATCCTTCCTTTTCACACTGTTGCCAGGTCTACTGTAATGAACAAGAGATCCTTTATCTTAAGGAGTGTGAGGGCCTTACACTATGGCTGTCTCTCAGCTCCGACTTCAAGGAAAACTTCGTGTCCCGTATGGTCGAGTAGCCCAAAGACCTCCAACCTCGACGGTCCTCCTGCCTCCCAATCCATCTGCATCTGTCTTCTGGGGTCACCCCAGTTTCTAATTCTTTTGCAGTTTTACCCTCTGACACTCATACCTCCACACCACTTCCTACTTCTACTTCTTCATCTCGCTTGCTTGCTTTTCAGTCTATGAGACCTCGTAGACCTACACTTGCTTCGCGTCCATTACCTGTACAGAATCTATCTTCTACCTCGGAGCCTAGTTCTCACCCCCCTTCCAGCTCTCACAAGAAGGTGGAGGTTCACCCTCCCCTCATGTAGTCCCCCCCCCCGTTTTCCTCCATAGTTACCCTCCAACCTCCTTCCTCTCCTGTTACACTGCAGGACTCTTCTACCCCAGCCGACACATCTCTCTGGGTTCATGCTACCCGCCCCCCTCAGACCTCTTTGGTTGCCTTCATAGTTACTCTGACCTTTACTTGCAATGCCTCTCCTGTCTCTGACGTCATGGCATCATCGGCTTCCTTAACTGAAACATTAGACGGTATGTCCAGCTATACTGCGGAGACGACACCCCCAATGGACACCAACGCGCCTCCTTCTACCCCTTCTATTTCACAACCCTTGCAACAATCTATTCCTCCGCAATATTCTAATTCTTCCTTGCTTACACGCTTACTGTTGTCCCCGTATGGTAGACAGCAACTTCCCAGGGAGGTACTACCATCCTGCCAAGTGAGTGCAAAACAGAAGCCTGTAATTGTTTTACATGATGGTAAGATTGCTGGTATTTTTTTCTGTCTCATAAACATGCAAGAGTTCAGGTACATCTTGCTACTTCTACTTACACTTAGGTCACACCACACATGCATGTACAAGAATATACATACATACATACACACACCCTTCCGAGTTTTCTTCTATTTTCTTACTTTTTTTTTTCAACAAGTTGGCTGTCTCCCACCGAGGCAGGGTGACCCAAAAAAAGAAAGAAAATATATACTTTCATAATCATTCAACACTTTCACCTCACTCATACATAATCGCTGTCTTTGCAGAGGCACTCAGATACGACAGTTTAAAAATCCCTGCAAACTGTCAATATCCCAAACCCCACCTTTAACCCCTAAATGGTCCAAAACATATATATACGTTCTCTCACCCAGTGCCCCGAATATTTTGAAAAATAAAAAAATAGTTTTTTTTTTTTATTGAAATAGAGAAAATTTTTCTAAGTGTTATAGGATTAAAATTAAAAAAATTAGGGTCAGTACTTACTGAGATCTGAAGCTGCAAAGTTGGCACTTAATGCTCACCTGACAGTAACATCAAGTCCTGCCGCACGCTTGCAGAAGTGTTGCCGATATACCACTTTTTCTCATTTTTATATTATTTTATATAATTTTTTTGTTCTGATCATTACAATTTATTGTAGTTCTTGTCATTTCATAACCAATCTTTGTTCTGACACTAATATTAGGTACTGAAATTGTACTCAAATTGTCACAAACACATTGACAGGTGGACATTTACACCTGCCTTGGTCATTTACTATTGTCTAGGAATATATACAAAGTATTTATAGGTCCCAGCAATGTTTTGGATACACGGGAGTATAGAAGAAGGAGGCAGAGGAGGAGGAAGAAGGAAGAAATTCCCTTCAAGCAATGTGTAAGACAAGTGTTCACTGACAAGCATCAGGGAGGGCAGTGATAAGATCAGATATGAGATGACATTTGATGAGCTCCAGCGAGGGTGCAGAGATAAGAGGAGATAAGCTATGACATTTGATGGGCGCCAGCGAGGGTGCGGAGATAGGGATGACATTTGATGAGCTAGTATCTCTGATTATCTGTCTCTCTGTCTTATTTCTCTGTCTGCTTGTCTCTTTCCATCTCTCTGCTTGTCTCTCTGTTTCAGAGCAAGCCACTGTGAACCAACAGGTATTTTTATGCATTATATCTACAAGCACAGTTATAGCACTTTGGAATTTTTAGGTTATCCTAGGTAATTTACACTATGTATAATTGTATTTGTGTGTACCTGTGAGACAGATAGACAGAGATAGACAGACAGAAATAGACAGAGACAGATAGACAGACCCTAAACTTAGGGTTAACATCACTTTCCTCTTAAAAGGGGAGTGTTAATATTATATTACATCAGTGAATCCTTGGTGTTTTCCCCACTGTTTGCTCCAGCTGGTGCTCAATATAACTGGTGCTCCCACAAGGTACTAAGTGGTCCCAGATTTTTTTAATATGGTGCACACCCAGTGTTAAGACCCATTCTATGCTGACCAGGCATCTCAGGCCAATCGTGCCAAATTTGGAGGCAGGAAAAATAAAACATATATTTACGTTTGGGGCACTAGTGGTAAGAACGTATATATATGTTTGGACCGTTTACAGGTTAAAGACAACTTGCCATGGTAGGCTAAATCTCCTCAAGGTTCTCGCACATCATTCATGGGGAGCAGATCATCGCACTCTCCTCTGTTTGCATTCCACCTTAGTCTTGTCCAAGCTAGATTATGGTGACCAAATCTATTCTGAGGCCTCTCTTGCAACTCTAAGTTAGATCCCATTCATCACCAAGGTCTCCGCCTGTGCATTGGTGCCCTTCGTTCATCCCCTGTTGAAAGCCTCTATGCAGAAGCGAATGTTCCTTCTCTGGCTGATCATCGTGATGCTCACTGTCTTCGTTATTTTGTCCACGCTCATGATCTTTGTGCTCCTTCCACATATAGGTTAGTCTCAGACTAACCCACTGTTTGTTTGACACCCCTGTTTGTTTCACACCACTGTTTGACACCCCTGCCTCCTCCGAGTGTTTTCTCTTCGCATTCACTCGCTGCGATCTTCTCTTCAGTTGCCTCCCTTGTACATTCATTTAGCGTTTGCCTTTTCCCTTTCCCCTTGAGAAGTTCTGACAGTTCATGTCACCCCCCCCCACTGCTGTGTGCCAAAGCTTTCTTACCTAAGCCTGCTACTCACTCTCTTTTTCTCGAGCACTTCGTCACATGCTCATGCCATTGCTGTGTATACAGATGGTTCTAAATCTGCTGATGGAGCTGGGTTCGTGGCAGTTTTCTCTGATGACGTTGTCTGAGGCCACTTGTTGGACTCGGTTAGTGTTTTTACTGCAGAGTTGTATGCCATCCTCATAGCGCTTCTTCGTATTACATATATGTCCCCTTCGATGTTCGTGATCATTTCGGATTCCCTCAGTGCTTTACAAGCCATTAAACAACACTTTGACTCCCCTCATCCATTAGTCCTCCGTATTCAACAATGGTTGCGACACGTGGCTAGCAAGAATAAAGATGTTGTTTTCTGCTGGTTCCTTGGTCACGTTGGTGTGCAGGGCAATGAGCAGGCAGATCCTGCTGCACGGTCAGCGGTGCATGATCTCCCTGTTTCTTATAGGGGTATTCCATACAGGAACTATTTTCCAGTCATCTCTGCCTGTCTCCGCTGCCGTTGGCAACAACGGTGGTTGGGCATACACCATAACAAATTGCGCTCTATTAAACCGCTTTTAGGTTTGTGGCCATCTTCCTACTACCTTTGCCGTTCTCGGGAGACTGCGCTCTCCTGACTCCGCATTGGTCATACATGCCTTACCCATGAGTATCTCATGAATAGACACCCTGTTCCTCTCTCTGAGGCTTGTCAGGTCCCTCTTTCGGTTCTTCACTTCCTTGTCGATTGCCCGATTTACCAGCGAGCTTGCAGGATTTACCTCCAACGACGCCACCGCCCTACCACTCTTACTTTAACTTCTCTTCTTGTGGACAACCCCCACCTTTGACTCCCAAGCACTTTTTGACTCTTTGTCAGCAACTGCCTTATTATACAAACTTTGATATATAGTGCTTAGCATCCCTTTCATCCCTTTTCTTCCCTCACCTTTGATCCCCTCTCCACCTAGCTGATTATAACCTCCACACTACATACTGCTCCGCAGCGCTGTATGACCTTCGTTAGTTTAGCGCTTTCTCTGATTATTATAATTTTCGCTCTCCTGCTTTCATAATTTTTTTATAACAAAAAGAAAAATAAATCATGATATTCACACCCTGCCTCCCAGGCTCCTTACCCCTGCAGCACCATCATTCAATCCAAGCATGCCTATGGACTTTCCTTCAAACCTGGTAATGCTTTTTGGCAACATTTTGTTGCCAGTGCTGGTGTTCTAGCTGACCTTTTTAGTAACTGACCTTCGTGATGCTTTGGCCATGTTCCTGGTTACTGGCATGATGGTGTGGTGATTTTTGGATCATTCACGTGTCATAGGACAGACCTCAACCTTTACTTGATCCTGAAGCTGCTACTGATACTCCTCATTCCTGTCATAAGAAACACACTTTCAGGAAACCTCTTCCTTTGCATACCCCTCAAAGAAGGTTCCTTGATGCTGGTAAGGGGCTCTTGATCTATGGAATTGGATCTGTGCTCCGGTTCCCTGAATTGAGCCTGAATACCTTCCACATCCCCCCCACAGGTGCTGTATAATCTTACGAGTTTAGTGCCTCCCCTTTATTATAATAATAATTCCCTTACATACAGTATTTCAAATACTATCTGACAAAATTATTTTCCCTTCAACATGGCATTAAAAAAGCACTCATTAGGCATATTTCAAATACTATCTGACAAAATTATTTTCCCTTCAACATGGCATTAAAAAAGCACTCATTAGGCATGTTGGTTAAAACATGTCCTTCCATGCCCCCAAGACAGATGAATGCATCATGCCCCCAAGACAGATGAATGCATATTGTCACTGAAGGATGCTAAACAAACTGACAATCTTTCTCTTCTGTGATACTGACAACACCAATGTCAATACACAAACACTACTTTCTCAATTCTAGCTACAGTGATGTCTTCATCCTGCATACTATAATACAAGAATTTAAACAATGTGGCTTGGACATAACCCCTTAACCCTTAAACTGTCCAAACGTAGATCAACGTTTTCACTGCCAGCGCTCTGTATATTTTTATTTTTTTTTAAATTATAGAGGGAAATTTTCTGGGTGTAATAAGACCAAAAAAAAAAAAATTAGGGTCAGTACTTGCTGAGATAGTATAAGGCCGTGAAGTTAGTGCTGCATGCTCACCTGATGGCAACACGGAGTCCTGCCGCTTGCAGAAGTGTTGCCGATATACCTTTTCTTCTCATTCTTATTTTAGTCTATATGAATTTTTATGTTCTGATAATTACAATTTGTAGTAGTTTTTGTGATTTTATAGCCAATCTTTGTTCTGACACTAATACATGTATTAGGTACTGAAATAGTATTCAAATAGTCACAAATGCACTGACAGGTGAACAGTTTTACCTGTCTTGGTCACATACACTGTACTATTGTCTACAAATACAGTGGACCCTCAACCAATGGCATTAATCCGTTCCAGAGGGCTTGCCGTTGGTCGAAATTGCCGTTGGTCGAGTTAATTTTCCCTATAAGAAATAATGGAAATAGAATTAATCCATTTCTGACACCCCAAAGTCAGAAAGAAAAATTTTTTTTTAAATGAAATATACATTTCCTTATATGGAAAGGAATGAGACATGCAAAATAAACAATAATTAAATGCCACTTACCCTTATTGTGGAGTTGTTGATGAGTGATGTGCCAGCAGCAGGGGAAATTCAGAATTGTCTATTGTTCGGAAGGAGAATCCCCCACCAAAAGGACTTCAGGTACCAAGTCCTTTGGTGGTGTTACCTCCCTCCTTGGTTTTTTAATGCCACTAAGGCCAGCTTGAGAGTCACTGGACCCCTGTCGCACAAAATAGCTATCCAGAGAGCTCTGTCTCTCACGTGCCCTTAGGATTTCCCTAAAATGGGACACAAGAGTGTCATTGTACACGTTGCCAATGCAGCTTGCAACTTCGGTGACAGGATAAAATTCTCCAATAAATGCTTGCACCTTTGTAAACATTGAACACATTTCCCTAATCCTTGAAGAAGTCATCTTCCTCCGTCTCTCTTCATCCTGCTCTGAAGAACATTCTTGAGATGTGATCTGTTGCTGTTGCTCCTGAAGCTCTTGCAGGTCTGCAGTGGTTAGTTCTTCCTCGTCGTTCTGCACCAACTCTTCCACAGCCTCGTCAAACCTCCAACCCCAAGGACTTCCCCAATGACACAATAGCTTCCACTACTGGCATACCCTCCTGAGGGTTAGCCCCAAACCCTTCAACATCCCTCTGTTCTACACATTCTGGCCACAGTTTCCTCCAAGCAGAGTTCAAGGTCCTCTTAGTCACTCCCTCTCAAGCCTTACCTATAAGGTTTACACAACTGAGGATACTGAAGTGATCTTTCCAAAACTCTCTTAGGGTCAATTGAGTGTCTGAGGTCACTTCAAAGCACTTTTGAAACACTGCTTTTGTGTCGAGTTTTTTGAAGTTTGAAATGACCTGCTGGTCCATGGGCTGGAAGACAGGAGTTATATTAGGAGGCAAAAACTTCACCTTAATGAAACCAAACTCCCCTGCAATTTCCTCTTGCAAGTCGTGAGGATGAGCAGGAGCATTGTCCATTACCAGGAGGCACTTGAGTGGCAATTTCTTTTCCTGGAGGTATTTTGTCACAGTGGGGCCAAACACACCATAAAACCAGTCCAAGAAAAATAACCTAGTGACCCATGCCTTACTGTTTGATCTCCACAGCACACACAAATTACCCTTGACGATATTGTTTTTCCTGAACACTCTGGGAGTTTTAGAGTGATACACCAATAAAGGCTTCACTTTGCAATCACCACTAGCATTACTACACAACATTAATGTCAGCCTGTCTTTCATAGGCTTATGTCCTGGGAGTGCCTTTTCCTCCTGAGTATTATTATTATAATAAAAAAAAAGAAGCGCTAAGCCACAAGGGCTATACAGCGCTGCAGGGTAGGGAAGGAAGCGAGGGTATTGGATGGCAGAAGGGAGGAGGGATGATCAGTAGGTTACAGAAAACAGCGGGGCAGGGGATAGTACGGGGGTAGGGGGTAGAAAGAGATTGAAGTAGAAAGAGCTGAAGGTATCAGAATTCGTGAAGTAAGTCAGTTGTTGTCTCCTCCTGAGTAATGTAGGTCCTGTTTGGCATTTTCTTCCAAAACAGGCCTGTTTCATCACAATTAAACACTTGTTCAGGTTTTAGGTTTTCAGTCTCTATGTATTCCTTAAAGTCCTTCACATATTTTTCAGCCGCATTTTTGTCTGAACTGGCTGCCTCACCATGCCTTACCACACTGTGTATGCCACTATGAATCTTAAATCTCTCAAACCAGCCTTTGCTGGCCTAAAATTCATCAGCAGCAGCACTATATTGAGGAGTTTTCTTAATGAGATCATCATGCAACTTCCTTGCCTTTTCACAAATTATAGACTGAGAAACACTATCACCTGATAATTGTTTTTTGTTTATCCATACCAATAACAGTCTCTACCTCTTCAACTATTTGTGGTCTCCGTTTTGAAAATATACTTGAACCTTTCGCAACAACAGCTTCCTTGATTGCCTGTCTGTTCGCCAAGATAGTACTGATGGTTGAATGTGATTTGTTGTATTGCCTTTCCAACTCAGCCATACGCACTCCATTCTCGTATTTTTCAATGATCTCCTTCTTTATTTCCATCGTAATTCTCACCCTTTTTAACACAGGCTTGGCACTAGAAGCTTTCCTAGGACCCAAGGTGGTTTATTTAGCTGTTACAAGCACTAGAAATAGTGGAATAATCCAGAATATATGGGAGGCACACGTGGAAACCAGCCACTCTTGGAGTGGCTGGACCCGCTTAGGCCGCGCTCCGGGCACATCAACACGTTCCGGACAAACGTCGTTGGTTAAATTTTTCGCCTTTGGTTAAGGCATTTTTTTCTACGGCAAAAAGCGCCATTCGACGAAATTGCCATTACTTAATGCCGCCGTCAGTTGAGGGTCGACTGGATATACAAACTATTTATAGGTCCCAGCAATGTTTTAGACATGCTGGAGTATATATGAAACACCTTGAACACCTTGAAGCACAGTGTAAGATGAGTGTCACTCCACTGCTGACAGTGCAGCAGTGGAATGACACTTGATAATCAAGCACTGCTCCATTCAACCTTGGCTTTATTTGTTTTCAATGTTACACACAAACATATCTGCTTATCTGTCTGTATGTCTGTCTAACTCTGTCTACTTATCTGTCTTTCTGTCTGCCTGTGTCTGTCTGTCTTCCTATCCATCTCTGAGAGCCGCTCATGAACCAACAGGTATTACACATGATAAAGAGTCATCAAATCTGATTCCTGAACAAGTGAAAATGCATATTACTTGCCAGGCATGCTTATTATGCCTTATATCTACAAGCACAGTATAGCACTTTGTCTGCATTTTTTGGGTTATCCTAGGTAATTTACACTATGTATGATAACTGTACTTACGTGTACCTGTGAGATAGAGACAGAGATAGGCAGAGACAGATACAGATGGAGAAACAGTCAAGTCAATCAGCCAGCCAGCCACCCAGCCTGCTGAATACGTATTACACATTCCAGAATCGTTTCTCTGTACTTAGGGCATGGATTGTAGGACATTCTAGCAAGATGACACTACCAGTGGTATCAAAAGTGAAGACGTGGCACAAATATTGCACATGGGTTATTATCGAGGTTTTTTATATTTCTTCAACCACTTGTGGCCACATACATCTCAAGGCCACTAAACTCTGGGTCAACATCACTTTCCTCTTAAAAGGGAAGTGTTAATATGACATGACTGCAAGGAATTTGCAAGCCCATTCATTGATAACTGGGACATATTTTATGGCAAATGTGATATGTATGCAAGGGGGTGGCACAGCTATATACTACTCAGACCAACTAGAATGTATCACTAATACTTGCACAAGGGATGAACATGGGGAATATATAATAGCTAAATTCAAATCCAAATACCTACAAAAACCTCTCACAGTGATAAACATCTACAGAGTTCCACAATCAAACATTAGCCAATTTAGTCAAAACCTAGGAAGTATGATAACTGATGCACGCATGAACAAAGATCACTTACTACTCTCAGGTGACTTCAATATAAATCTCCTGCAAGACCAGGAACCACACATTACTGAATTCACAAACACAATGAGTAACTGCATGTTGCTACCAACAGTAACAAAACCTACAAGAGTTACGGAGACTAGTGTTTCCCTACTTGACCACATCTGGACCAACACCATATCCCCTTTAAAATCAGGCATAATTACAGATAATACCACAGACCACTATCCTACTTTCCTCATAACAACTCTTGGTAAAATACCCCAAGACACTACTAAAGTCACCTTCAGACTTCACAATGAGGCAGCCATTAATAACTTCACAACAGCAGTAACAAACAATGACTGGCACACTGAGCTAGAAATCTATACAGATATTGACGAATGTTTTAATAATTTTCTAAAAAAGACCCAATACCTCTATAACAAGCACTGCCCTAAAAAAACTAAACAGATGACAGCTAAGAGACTGAACAGTCCCTGGCTAACACCCAGCATTCTCAAATCCATAAATACAAAACACCGATATGAAAAACAGTACAGAATGGGTCACATAACCAGAGACCAAACAAAACGTTACTCGTCAATCCTAACCAGCCTGATAAGAAGGGCAAAAAAACTGTATTATGAGAACAGATTATCCAACTTACGAGGTGATATAAAAAAGACCTGGAAGACCCTATCAGAAATTCTGGGAACAAAAAAGATATTTATTTATTTATTTATTTAGTAATTTTAGTATACATACAGAGGTACAAAAAAATACAGGTAAGAGCAGCATGCCAAAGCCACTTATATGCATAGCATTATGGGCTGGCTTAAAATTAACTTAAGATTAACTAAGCAATGATGAAATCAGTGATAAAACATTATTGTAAACAGATAACTATAAAGCACAAATGAGTATTACAAAGACAGGTCATATGGTTGCATGCATTGCTGTACATTCAGTTGAATGGAGTATTCTGTTAGGTAGTGTATTTAAAAAAATAACAAAGTTAGATTGGGTCCTAGGTTTAACATTTGTGTGATATAATTGTGAGTAACATATAGGATGTACAATTTATAAGGTTCAGTTATTCAGTATTTATTTGGTTTTGAGTGAGTAAGTGATCTTTGAGAAGAGACTTGAATTTATAAACAGGTAGTGTTTCTTTTATATTTACAGGTAATGAATTCCAGATTTTAGGGCCTTTTATGTGCATTGAGTTTTTGCATAGCGTGAGATGGACACGAGGAACATCAAAGAGTGATCTGTGCCTTGCGTTATGGTCATGTGTTCTGTTGAGGTTGGCAAGGGGATGTTTGAGGGGAGGGTTAATATCGGAGTTAAGTGTTCTATGTATGTAATAGGTGCAGTAATAAGTATGGATGTTTTGTATGGTGAGTAGGTTGAGTGTTTTGAATATTGGTGGAGTGTGCTGCCTGTAGTGAGAATTTGTTATCATTCTAACTGCAGCCTTTTGTTGGGTAATTAGTGGTCTGAGATGGTTAATTGTTGTTGAGCCCCATGCACAAATTCCATAGGTGAGATAGGGGTAAATAAGAGAGTGATAAAGGGCCAGGAGGGCTGACTGTGGAACATAGTACCGTATCTTCGATAGTATGCCTACAGTCTTGGAAATTTTCTTAGAAATTTGTTGTATATGTGTATGAAATTTGAGTCTATTATCAAGGTGGATTCCTAAGAATTTTCCCTCTGTTAGCTTTGTGATAGGTGATCTGTTTATCGTTATGTTAAGAGGGACATCTGTAGCTCTGTTACCAAACTGAATGAAGTAGGTTTTGTCAATGTTTAGTGTAAGTTTGTTAGTCCTCATTCAGGTAGATATTTTCTGTAATTCGGTGTTTACAGTATTGGCTAGCGTGACTGGGCTCAGGTGAGAGAAGACGTATGTAGTGTCATCTGCAAAAAGTGTGGGTTTGAGTAATTGCGAAGCATTTGGTAGGTCATTTATGTATAGGAGAAAGAGAAGAGGGCCAAGGACACTTCCCTGTGGGACACCAACTGTAATTGGTTGAGCGGAAAAGCTTGCCCCATTTGCATACACATATTGGCTTCTGTTGCTGAGTTATGACTTGAGGTAGTTGAGGGAGTGCCCTCTAATACCATAGTGTGACAATTTTACGTGGAGCAAGTCATGGTCAACTGTATCAAAAGCTTTATGTAAGTCAATGAAGATCCCCAGTGGGACTTCTTTTTTCTCTATTGCAGTGTATATATGTTCTAGCATGTGTATAATAGCATCATTAGTATTTTTATTAGGCCTGAATCCAAATTGGCAGGGGTTGAGAATGTTTTGGGAGATGAGGTAGGAGTAGATTCGTTTATGAATTAATTTTTCGAAGATTTTTGAGAGAGGGTGTAAATTGGATATTGGCCTATAGTTATTCAACTCTGTTTGGTCTCCTCATTTATGGATCGGGGTGACCCTTGCTATTTTGAGAGCTGTAGGGAAGGTGGAGGATTCAATGGATTTGTTAAAGAGTGTTGCAATGATTGGTGATAGTACTTGTGACACTTTTTTGTATATAAAGGGTGGTAAGGTATTTAAATCTCCTGCCTTGTTTTTTAGTGCGCTGATAATAAGGGAGACTTCATATGGGTTAGTCGGAGCTAGGAACAGTGTGTTCGGGTAGTTGCCAGTGAGGTAGTCATTTGGTGGGATATCTGAGCTTGGGATTTTATTGGCAAGGTTTTGTCCTATAGTGGAGAAGAAATCATTGAGTCTGTTTGCTGTTTCTGTTGGTGGGAGTTGGGGTTCATCTGATTTTGCTAATTTTATTTCACTATTTCGTGATATCTCTTTTGTTCCCAGAATTTCTGATAGGGTCTTCCAGGTCTTTTTTATATCACCTCGTAAGTTGGATAATCTGTTCTCATAATACAGTTTTTTTGCCCTTCTTATCAGGCTGGTTAGGATTGACGAGTAACGTTTTGTTTGGTCTCTGGTTATGTGACCCATTCTGTACTGTTTTTCATATCGGTGTTTTGTATTTATGGATTTGAGAATGCTGGGTGTTAGCCAGGGACTGTTCAGTCTCTTAGCTGTCATCTGTTTAGTTTTTTAGGGCAGTGCTTGTTATAGAGGTATTGGGTCTTTTTTAGAAAATTATTAAAACATTCGTCAATATCTGTATAGATTTCTAGCTCAGTGTGCCAGTCAATGTTTGTTACTGCTGTTGTGAAGTTATTAATGGCTGCCTCATTGTGAAGTCTGAAGGTGACTTTAGTAGTGTCTTGGGGTATTTTACCAAGAGTTGTTATGAGGAAAGTAGGATAGTGGTCTGTGGTATTATCTGTAATTATGCCTGATTTTAAAGGGGATATGGTGTTGGTCCAGATGTGGTCAAGTAGGGAAACACTAGTCTCCGTAACTCTTGTAGGTTTTGTTACTGTTGGTAGCAACATGCAGTTACTCATTGTGTTTGTGAATTCAGTAATGTGTGGGTCCTGGTCTTGCAGGAGATTTATATTGAAGTCACCTGAGAGTAGTAAGTGATCTTTGTTCATGCGTGCATCAGTTATCATACTTCCTAGGTTTTGACTAAATTGGCTAATGTTTGATTGTGGAACTCTGTAGATGTTTATCACTGTGAGAGGTTTTTGTAGGTATTTGGATTTGAATTTAGCTATTATATATTCCCCATGTTCATCCCTTGTGCAAGTATTAGTGATACATTCTAGTTGGTCTGAGTAGTATATAGCTGTGCCACCCCCTTGTTGGTCTGGCCTACAGTTGTGTATGGCTGTGTAACCAGGAATGGCATAGACATCTGTAGTATCAGGCTTTAGCCAGGTTTCAGTTAGTGTAATGATGGACATATTGGCATGCAAGGAATTTAGTAATGCTAGGAGGTCATCGTAATGCTTGCTTAAAGATCTGATATTGTAGTTAAAGATAGTTATGTTGTTGTTGGCTCTGAGAAGTGCTTTTGATTGTTCTGCTGTGTAGTAATTACAGTAACTGTTTGAATCATTTAAGTCATTAAATAAGAGGTTGGTATCAGGATCAATGCTTGTAATCATAAGATTTGTAGTGAATCTATAGTTAGAATTAAGTATAAAACAAAGTAAATATTCTAAAGCTAAAAAAATAGCACCTGAATTATTTAACAAATGTAAAAATAATGAGCTAAGGTAGTTTTTTAAAGCTAAAATAAAGGAGACAATATAAAAGGGACTAAAATAATTTGTGGTGAACAAATAAAGTGATGATCAAATAATGGAGCTTGGGAATATGATAGTAGGTAGTACTTTAAAGGTAATTCTTTAAAGTTAGAATTATAATATAAAATTATAATATAAAAGGGACTAATATAAGTTGTGGTGAACAATAAAGTGGTAATCAAATAATTGCACTAAGGTCTAATATAATGACTTTTGTGGAGTCTATGTTTTGAGCTAGAATGAGCTATAGTACAACTAGATTTAATCTAATAATATAACAATACAAATTAAAAATAGCACCAGTCTCTCACTAGTAATTGCAATATGGTCTAATATAATGAATTTGGTATTGACTATAGTACAACTGAGTTTAATCTAATAATATAAAAAAGGCACAAGAATCTCAATTGTAATTGCACTAAGGTGTTATATAAGTTGTTTACAAGAATTAGAGTATAACTATATTTAAATTGACAAGATAAAATATACAAGTTAAGGTAGCAAAATAATAAAAAAATAGAAAAAAAAATATGAGGTAGTTGGTACTAGTTAGCAAAAGATAGTTAAGGACCTTGAACAATAATATAATTGAAATATACACTAATTGCACACACAATACAGTCACTAAGATATGAAAACAATCTTAGAGTAGGAATTATAATATAAACTTATAATATAAAAATACAAATTGAAATGGTACTTGCAATTGCACTAGAGTCTGGTATAGGTTGTTGACAAGATCAGGAGTATAACTAGATTTAAATTGACAAAATATAATTCACAATTAAAGTACCAAAAGAATAATAGTAAAAAATAACCAGGGTAATGTCTTGGTTATAATATGATAGTAAGATGGTGGACAGGTACACAGGTACAAAGGATAATATAAAGGTTGGAGTTGAATATACAAACTTGAAAATTTGGCAACAAAATGTTATGGGAAGTATAAAATAATGTTTAATGTACAAAAGTAAAATTGACTGGTAGTAAATATGGTGTTTAATAAAATTTTAGTAAGTAATAATGATTACAAAAAAGTGAAAAAGTAATGTTTATTTCATTCAATATTGCACTGGTAGTTATACTAGTCTCTTCTCAAAGATCACTTACTCACCCAAAACCAAATAAATACTGAATAACTGAACCTTATAAATTGTATATCTTAAATGTTTCTCACAATTATATCACATAAATGTTAAACCTAAAACCCAATCTAACTTTATTATTTTTTAAATACACTACCTAACAGAATACTCCATTCTACTGAATGTACAACAATGCATACAACCATATGACCTGTCTTTGTAATACTCACTTGTGCTTTATAGTAACCTGTTTACATTAATGTTTTATCACTGATTTCATCATTGCTTAGTTAATCTTAAGTTAATTTTAAGCCAGCCCGTAATGCTATGCATAGTATAAGTGGCTTTGGCATACTGCTCTTACCAGTATTTGTTGTACCTCTGTATGTGTGCTCAAATTTTTAAATAAATAAATAAATAAATATATGGCAGTACAAGGTAATTAAGAGTACTCTAAGATAGTAAATGTGGTATTAAAACAGGTAAAGGTAATTAGACAAGTAATGGTTATTAAATATCAAAAATGTTAAGAGTAAATTGAAATTACAGTGGACCCCCGGTTAACGATATTTTTTCACTCCAGAAGTATGTTCAGGTGCCAGTACTGACCGAATTTGTTCCCATAAGGAATATTGTGAAGTAGATTAGTCCATTTCAGACCCCCAAACATACACGTACAAACGCACTTACATAAATACACTTACATAATTGGTCACATTCGGAGGTGATCGTTATGCGGGGGTCCACTGTACGTATAGTAAAAATGATAATTATTAATTTTAGTAAGTAATATCAATTGATAGTATTTAAAAAAAAATATGAGGTAGTAATATGGACAGAGAAAGTATCAATTCAGCTAATGTTTAAGCAAACAATAGTAAATAAGAAAATTACATAAGGTGACTTATGCTTACTAGTAAAATCACAAAATGAGGTAGTTGATTATTTAATTACTAAGAGATTGTACAATGAAATTTGAACAATAATGGAGCAAAACTTACACTACACTACGTAGGCTTTTAGGTTGGACATTGTTTAGTTATTCTCTGTAAGATTAGTATCCCTGAGAAATCGTGATAGATCATTCTCGTTTGTTATTGTGTACAGTTGACCTACATTTGTTTTCCTAACAAGAATTTTCCCATCTCGTGTGAAGCATTGGTGTATTGTGTCATTATTCTCCCGCTTAAGTTTTCTGACTCTATACAGGAGGTTCTGACGTTTTTTGGTAAGACACTCGTTTATGTATACCTCTTTCTTTACTTTAATAGATGCAATAATTAAGTCTTTTTTCCTGTCATGTGAGTGGAATCTAAGCATAACACTTTTTCTACCATGGGATCCTAGTAACCTGGCTTCTTTTATTTCAGACTCTGGTACAATAACACTTGTTTGGTCCTTTATGATCTGCAGAGTAATTTCACGAAATAGCAAAATGAAATTAGCAAAATCAGATGAACCCCAACTCCCACCAACAGAAACACCAAACAGACTCAATGATTTCTTCTCCACTATAGGACAAAACCTTGCCAATAAAATCCCAAGCTCAGATACCCCACCAAATGACTACCTCACTGGCAACTACCCGAACACACTGTTCCTAGCTCCGACTAACCCATACGAAGTCTCCCTTATTATCAACGCACTAAAAAACAAGGCAGGAGATTTAAATACCTTACCACCCTTTATATACAAAAAAGTGTCACAAGTACTATCACCAATCATTGCAACACTCTTTAACAAATCCATTGAATCCTCCACCTTCCCTACAGCTCTCAAAATAGCAAGGGTCACCCCGATCCATAAAGGAGGAGACCAACAGAGTTGAATAACTATAGGCCAATATCCAATTTACACCCTCTCTCAAAAATCTTCAAAAAATTAATTCATAAACGAATCTACTCCTACCTCATCTCCCAAGACATTCTTAACCCCTGCCAATTTGGATTCAGGCCTAATAAAAATACTAATGATGCTATTATACACATGCTAGAACATATATACACTGCAATAGAGAAAAAAGAAGTCCCACTGGGGATCTTCATTGACTTACGTAAAGCTTTTGATACAGTTGACCATGACTTGCTCCACGTAAAATTGTCACACTATGGTATTAGAGGGCACTCCCTCAACTACCTCAAGTCATACCTCAGCAACAGAAGCCAATATGTGTACGCAAATGGGGCAAGCTCTTCCGTTCAACCAATTACAGTTGGTGTCCCACAGGGAAGTGTCCTTGGCCCTCTTCTCTTTCTCCTATACATAAATGACCTACCAAATGCTTCGCAATTACTCAAACCCACACTTTTTGCAGATGACACTACATACGTCTTCTCTCACCCGAGCCCAGTCACGCTAGCCAATACTGTAAACACCGAATTACAGAAAATATCTACCTGGATGAGGACTAACAAACTTACACTAAACATTGACAAAACCTACTTCATTCAGTTTGGTAACAGAGCTACAGATGTACCTCTTAACATAACGATAAACAGATCACCTATCACAAAGCTAACAGAGGGAAAATTCTTAGGAATCCACCTTGATAATAGACTCAAATTTCATACACATATACAACAAATTTCTAAGAAAATTTCCAAGACTGTAGGCATACTATCGAAGATACGGTACTATGTTCCACAGTCAGCCCTCCTGGCCCTTTATCACTCTCTTATTTACCCCTATCTCACCTATGGTCCACAGTCAGCCCTCCTGGCCCTTTATCACTCTCTTATTTACCCCTATCTCACCTATGGAATTTGTGCATGGGGCTCAACAACAATTAACCATCTCAGACCACTAATTACCCAACAAAAGGCTGCAGTTAGAATGATAACAAATTCTCACTACAGGCAGCACACTCCACCAATATTCAAAACACTCAACCTACTCACCATACAAAACATCCATACTTATTACTGCACCTATTACATACATAGAACACTTAACTCCGATATTAACCCTCCCCTCAAACATCTCCTTGCCAACCTCAACAGAACACATGACCATAACACAAGGCACAGATCACTCTTTGATGTTCCTCGTGTCCATCTCACGCTATGCAAAAACTCAATGCACATAAAAGGCCCTAAAATCTGGAATTCATTACCTGTAAATATAAAAGAAACACTACCTGTTTATAAATTCAAGATCACTTACTCACTCAAAACCAAATAAATACTGAATAACTGAACCTTATAAATTGTATATCCTATATGTTACTCACAATTATATCACACAAATGTTAAACCTAGGACCCAATCTAACTTTGTTATTTTTTTAAATACACCACCTAACAGAATACTCCATTCTACTGAATGTACAGCAATGCATGCAACCATATGACCTGTCTTTGTAATACTCATTTGTGCTTTATAGTTATCTGTTTACAATAATGTTTTATCACTGATTTCATCATTGCTTAGTTAATCTTAAGTTAATTTTAAGCCAGCCCGTAATGCTATGCATATAAGTGGCTTTGGCATGCTGCTCTTACCTGTATTTTTTTGTACCTCTGTATGTATGCTAAAATTACTAAATAAATAAATAAATAAATAAAAAAGGGATGGGGTTCATCTCTCACTGGGGCTGGAGTGGTTGCAATAGCTAATTCGATTGAGGGGGTTATTGGTGACATGCCTAGGACTTTAAACTAATAGATTATAGAGGTATGGGTGTCTGTGGGAAACAATCAGGCTGCAGTACTATGGCTGAAAACACCAGATATAACCAGGATACCTCAGGGATATGTTTAAAGGACAATATTCAAAATAAAGTTGCTAGTAAAGGCAAAGCAACTGATCAACAAACAGAGATAGTAGAAGGCAACGAGTAACTAGCTCCCTTGAGGTTTACTATACAAATAATAGGAGTCTAAGAAATAAGATAGATGAGCTAAGATTACTTGCAAGTGCAGGTAATACAGATATTATTGTTATAACAGAGATTTGGTTCAACTTGAAAGACAGAGAAATGCCTTCTGAATGCAACATACAGGGTTATAAACTATTCCACACTGATAAGGTCAACAGGAAGGGTGGTGGAGTGGCAAAGTATGTCAGAGATAATTTAAATTGTTGTGTTACACAAGACATAAGATTAGAAACATCGGACACAGAATGTTTGGTTACAGTTCTCGAGGGTCATGAAAAGTTAATTTTGGGTGTGATTTATAGGCCTCCAAACCTTGATAGAGAATGCAGTTAGCTGCTATGGGACGAAATTCATAAGGCATCTAGATATGAAAATGCTGTGTTTATGGGAGATTTTGATAAATTAGACACATGTGCAACTCTTGGGTATCTTTATTGAGGAAACGTTTCGCCACACAGTGGCTTCATCAGTCCATACGTAGGAGAAACTTGAAGAACAGGAGGAGAATGAGGTAATCAGTCCCTCAACCTTGAGTCGATGTGTTCAGTCCATCAATCTTGAATAGAATACGGCATATGAGCGGAGAAGCAGCTTATAAACCGCATGGCAGGAGAGGTGCAGCAATCATAGGTGGTGTCACATTTGTTCAATGTGGAAGTAGCTCGTGCCCAAGAATTAGGCAAGCGAAGAATTCCTTAGTATTAAGATCCCAAGAAGTTGCAGTGTCTGACAGGTTTGTAGATGAATGGTTCAGAGAACCGACATGTTGATAAATTAGACATGTGTCTAATTTATCAACATGTCGGTTCTCTGAACCATTCATCTACAAACATGGGAGATTTTAACTTTAGACAAATTGATTGGAATAATGTGACAGGAAATCTTGAGTCTATTGACTTTCTTGATATGTTTCAGGATTGCTTTTTAAAACAGTTTGTGACAGAACCAACTAGAGGAAACAACCTGCTTGACTTGGTTCTTGCCAACAAAGAATCACTAATTAATAATCTTGAGGTTAATGATGAGCTTGGAGAAAGTGATCACAAATCACTTACTTTCAATATATCATGGAATTACCCAGATAACTACAATCAACTCTCTGTTCTAGACTTCTGCTTGGTCAATTTCATGGCACTGAGAAATTACCTGGGTGGGCTAAATTGGGATGACCTGCCTATGGGTCAGGCTGGTGGTGTTGGTTGCCAATATGACGTTTTTGAGAGCATAGTCCTAGCTGCCCAGACAACTTTTGTTCCAAATAGGGAAATTAGATCTAACAAAAATGATCCCAAGTGGATGAACAATAGATTATAACATTTCACTAATCAAAAGAGAGGCATATATAGGCATATCAAAAGAGGGGATGGGAAGTTAAGAAATCAATATAGTATTCAATTAAAGAGAGATATAAAAAAAAAAAAGGAATAAGAAAAGCAAAAAGGGATTATGAGGCTAAGGTCGCAAGCGATTTGAAGACTAACCAAAAAGGGTTCTTTCAGGTATACAGAAGTAAGATTAGGGACAAGATAGGCCCACTTAAGAGTAACTCAGGTCAGATCACTGACAGTGATAAAGAAATGTGTGAAATTTTCAAAACAACTTCCTCTCAGTTTTTACTCAGGAAGATACTAGCGAAATTTCAGAAATAATAAATTATGTAGAACAGGACTATAATAAACTATGCATGATTGGGGTAACTAGTGACACAGTCCTCAGACAAATAGAGAAATTAAAACCTAACAAATCTCCAGGCCCTGATGAATTGTTTGCAAGGGTTTTAAAGGAATGTAAAAAGTAACTTAGTAAACCTTTGGCTAATCTTTTCAACATACCACTACAAACTGGCATAGTGCCAAATAAGTGGGAAATGGCAAATGTAATACTTATTTACAAGGCACATAACAGGTCCTTAGCTTCGAATTATACACCAATAAGCCTTACCTCCATAGTGGGAAAATTTATGGAATCAATACTTGCCAAAGCAATTCATAGCCATCTTGAAAGGCATAAATTGATGAATGAATCTCAACACGGTTTTACAAAGGGGCATTCCTGTCTTACGAATTTACTAACTTTTTCACTGAGGTATCTGAGGAGGTAGATCATGGTACTGAATATGATATTGTGTATATGGACTTCAGTAAGGCTTTTGATAGAGTTCCACATCAGATGCTATTGAGGAAACTTAAGGCACACAGAATAGGAGGAGAATTTTTTTCCTGGGTAGAGGCAAGGTTGACAAATAGGCAGCAGAGAGTCTGGGGAGAAATCAGAAAGCGGGCACATCACAAGTGGTGTTCTACAGGGGTCAGTGTTGGGCCCCTTGTTGTTCACAATTTACATAAACAACACAGATGAGGGAATAAATAGCGACATAAGCAAATTTGCTGATGACACCAAAACAAGCTGTCCAATTCATCCTAATGAGGTCACTGGAAAACTCAAGGATGATTTGAATAGACTGATGCAATGGTAGGAGAAGTGGCAGATACAGTTTAATATTGACAATTGCAGAGTTCTAAATGTTGGAAAGGATAATAACCATGCCACATATAAACTAAATAATGTAGATCTTAATATTACTGATTGCAAAAAGGATTTAGGAGTTCTGGTTAGCAGTAACCTGAAACCAAGACAACAGTGCATAAGCATTTGCAATAAAGCTAATAGAATTTTTGGCTTTATATCAAGAAGCATAAATAATAGAAATCCTCAGGTTGTTCTTCAGCTCTATATATCCTTGGTTAGGCCTCATTTAGATTATGCTGCACAGTTCTGGTCACCTTATTACAGAATGGACATAATGCACTGGAAAACATACAGACGAGGATGACAAAGTTGATCCCATGTATCAGAAATCTTCCCTATGAGAATAGGCTGAGGGCCCTGAATCTGCACTCTCTAGGAATTAGGGAGGATATGATGGAGGTGTATAAATGGAAAACAGGAATGAATAAAGGGGATGTAAATAGCGTGTGTAAAATATCTAGCCTAGACAAGAAGGATACAGGAAAGCACTGGTTTGGTAACAGAGTTGTAGATGATTGGAACAAACTCCCGAGTACCGTTATAGAAGCTATGACATTGTGAAGTTTTAAAAATAGGTTAGATAAATACACAAGTGGGTGTGGGTGGATGTGAGTTGGATCTGACTAGCTGGTGCTACTGGGTCAGATGCCATGCACCTTTCTTAAGTGGAGGTGACCTGACTGGGTGGGCCATTGGTCTAAGCCGGGGGTTGACATGGACCTGTCCCACATGGGCCAGTAGGTCTGTTGCAGTGTTCCTTCTTTCTTATGTTCTTATGGCATCAGTGAATCCCTGGTGTTTGCTACACTGTTTGCTCTAGCTGGCGCTTAACTGAACTGGTGCTCCCACAAGGTACTAAGTGGTCCTAGATTTTTTAATACTGTGCACAGTGGAGGCCTGGTCACAGACCGGGCCGCGGGGGCGTTGACCCCCGGAACTCTCTCCAGGTAAACTCCAAGTAAACAGTGAGTGTTAAGACCCATCTTAGGCCAATCGTGCCAAATTTGGAGGCAGGAGAAATAAAACATTGATCTACGTCTGGAGTGCTAGCGGTAACAATGTAGATATACGTTTAGACAGTTTAAAGGCCAAATGTGGCATACCCAAAAATATCATGTGTGCCAATCTTGTATTTCTTTTTTTTTTTTCTTCAGAACAGTGCATTTTTATGAATTGAATAAGACTAAAATGACTGGAATCTGATTAAAACTTAATATTTTACAATGCGCTGAAGATGGTAAAGAAAATTATCACTTGGCAACAGCAACATAAATGCATCAGCAATATTTACATTTTACAATCTATTGATGTCAAATTATAATGGTGTATTAGATTTTAATTGTTTTTAATGTTTAACATAAGTTTCATACACTATTTTCTTATGATATTAGATATGTTTCAAGGTGTCTGTACTTCAAATATGGGGAAAGGCTTAACCCAGCAGCACTGTATGACCCAGGTGGTTTAATGCTTAGTTTTGATTATAATAATAATTAACCTGGCATTGCACCACTTGGAATATATACAGTTGACCCTTGAACAACATGGGTTTGAACTGTGTGGGGTCCACATATACACAGATTTTTTCAATAAATATATTGGGAAATTTTTGGGAGATTTGAGACTGAAAAAAATTAAGAAGTTAGGGATGTCATGAATGCATAAAATATATGTAGACATTAGTCTATCATTTACTATCATAAAAAATATACAAATCCATTATAAAAAGTTAAAATTTACCAAAACTTGCACACATGAACAATTACACATTGTATATGTTTTATACACAGTTGATAAAAATGTAAACAAACTTTTTTTTTTTTTCAACAAGTCGGCCGTCTCCCACCGAGGCAGGGTGACCCAAAAAAGAAAGAAAATCCCCAAAAAGAAAATACTTTCATCATCATTCAACACTTTCACCACACTCACACATAATCACTGTTTTTGCAGAGGTGCTCAGAATACAACAGTTTAGAAGCATACACATATAAAGATACACAACATATCCCTCCAAACTGCCAATATAAAAATTAAATAATATAATAATCAAAACTAAGCTCTAAACCCACAAGGGCCAATAATATAATATATAATATAATCCCAGGGAGGTACTACCATCCTACCAAGTGATTATTGTTACCATTATCAAATAAAGTGCTAAATGACAAGGGTCATGCAGTGTTGCAAGGTAGAAAATAGTGCTGGGGCTATAAACAGCTAGGTGGAGAGGGGATCAGAGGTGAGGGGAGAAAAGGGCTGAAAGGGATGGTAAGGGCTATGTGTCAAAGTTCATATAGTAAAGCAGTTGCTGACAAAAAGTCAAAAAGTGATTGTAAGTCAAAGGCAGGACCGTCTGCAAGAAGGGAAGATAAGGTAAGAGTGGTAGGGCGGCAGCGGCGTGGAAATAAATCCTCCATGCACACAGCCTTTCCTGGCTGGGCCCTTATCTCTTCCTCAAAAACCTCTTAAGATCCAAAACTCCCTAGCAACCTACTGTTCCTCCTCGCTTAACTTTCCCTACCTCTGTGTCTTGCTTCCTCCTGCATCTGTAGAAATCCATCCATCTCCACATACTGCCACTCCCCCCTCCCCTATGCCAACAAAGATTTCCTCTCAGGACACCACCCTCTCCATTTCCTACCATTTTGGGAGCTTCTAATATCGCTGCTCCATCTACCTCTTCTGCCTCTTGCATCATGCTTTCTGGTGCTTCCTTGACTTTGGTAACTATTGTGGCCATACTGGCTTTCACTGAGGAGACAAAACCTGCAATGGACACTGACCCTTGCCTTCACATTCCCACTCTACAGCCCTACACATGCTTCTCCCCAATGTCTTTCATCTAGGGTTACCACAAATTGGTTATTTCAACCTTGCCCCTACCTCAGGAATATCAGAGGATGCAGGGGTATTAGGGAAGCTCCAAATGTTGCTCTTCCAGTTTCCCCCTGAATGTGTCTGATCACAAGACCTGAAATTAATGTTTTATTACAGTCACTTGATGTTTTTTCCTGACGAGACATTCAAGAAGAACACTTCTTGTGTGCAATATTCCTTTTTCTGGGCTTTCCATTCATACTTTTCATTATAATGCAGTCCATGTCTATTTAGGTGGTATAGTCTTATCTTTGTATTTTCCTCCCTTCATACCCATTAGCTATCACTGACATCCATTTTCTGATTTCTTCTTTACCACTCATTTTATTAGGTGATTTTAATGTTCACCATTTCATCTGTGTAGGGTGTCTCTGTGACTCATGGGGCCAATTAAGAGCCTTTCTCACTTCTCCCCCCCTCTCTTTGCTTTAAATACCAGTATTCCCACACATTTTGATCCTCACACTCACATTCTTTCGCTCTCTTTATGCTCGACTATAATGCTGGACTATGGCCTGTAGGACCTTATCTTCAAGCCAAGAATCATTTCCATATACTCAGTTCATCTCATTTTTCACAAGACTCTCTTGTCACTCCTGTTGGCAGGCTGACCAAGCAGATTAGGCACTTTTATTTATGCCATACCACTTTCTCTGATATTCCCCCTGCTTCGTCCTCTATAGACATAGACATACAGTAATGATTGTAATACCCCGTACGTCAGGTAAACATCATCAGAAGTGTATACACTGGTGGTCTCTTGATTATTCTTGTGCTATACATTTTAAATGCAATGTATGGGACCATTACCATTACAAGTGAACTACCAACAGGTTCCTAGCTTTCAAACAGGCAAATACATATGCTTGTAATATACGAGTAGTAAAACGCACTTAGCAAGCTTACATGTTGACTGTCAGTTTAACTACTACTGTATGTGTAGTCTGGAAAAAGATACAGAAGTTGACTGGCAAGTTCTCTTCAGACCTTGTTCCCATTCTTATGGTTCTTGGCCATAGCACTGCAAACTGTTGAGGTTGCCACAATTGGGGATCACCTTGTCAGTGTCTCTCATTTCTTTCCTCCAAGATCAAGGAGCTGGCACCTCCCAATTTCTCTTCTCACATTGAGAAACCTTATAACATGCCCTTCACACTCCATCAACTTCACATCTACACTTTCCAACCAACAGCAGCTGAGCCTGATGACATCCACGTCCTTACACATCAACACTTAGACCCTGCAGTGCTCGTCCTCTTCCAACTAAAATATATGCTTATGACACTACATGGCATTACATCTTAGGCCAAGCTCATTCCTTAGGCCTGCAAGGTAATATGTCACTTTTCCTTAAAAGATTTTATGTCGGGGAGGCATTTCTGTGTGTGGGTAAATAATAACTTTTCCCCGACTTTGTCCAGGCTAAGGAGTCCCTCCAGGCTGTGTTTTTAGCACTACCCTCTTCCCACATGCCATTAATGACCTTGCCTATGTTCCCATTCCAATATTTGTTTCTCTTTATGTCAGTGATTTTGCTATAGTGTGTGCAGGCACTGATTATCATCTTGTAGTGGCCTCTCACCAGTATGCTATTGACTGTGCCATGAACTGGGCCACCTCTCATGGGTTTAAATTTTCTGTTGCTAAAATACCAGATAACTTTCACAAGATGCCCTTTTATCCAGCATTCCTTAATGTGATAGTCAAATTTTTCAGTCTGACTTCCAAATGTTCTGAAAACCTCACATAACCTTCTTAAAAGCTACTAGTCATAGCTGCCTGAACCTCTGTAAAGCTCTAGCCCATCTATCTGGAGGGTTGACAAACCTTGCTTCCTTTTCATTCCACCCTAATCTTATCTAAATTCTACTATAGTGGCCAACTATTCTTCAGCCTTCCAGCTACTCTTGCTAAACTTGATCCCATTCATCGATAAGGGTTATGTTTGTGCCACAGGGCTTTTGCTCTTCCCCGTTCAAGAGCCTACATGCAGAGACAGATGCTCCATCTTTCCAAAAGGAGCATGATGCTCAATGTCTCTAGTTATTTCATCCACTTTCATGACATTCGTAATCCTTTCATGTATAGAACTGTAACAGATATTAGTAAGGCTAATTTGCCCTATTTATTATGCCCCTTTCCTCTCTGTGTTCACTCTCTATTGGGTTCCTTTAATTTGTCTCCCTTTTATATTCACCCTGCATCTCACTTTTCACTTCCTCCTTGGGAAGTTTCAATGATTCATGTTGGCTCCCGTCCTCTTCCACTTGCAAAACCTCACCTGCCTCCAAAAGGTACATGCTCAGTCATTACTGACTACTTCCATTCTCATTCTTATGCTATTGCAGTATACACTGATGATTCTAAATTCCCTGACGGTGTTGAGTATACAGCAGCTTTTCCTGAAAGAATAATTCAGTTATTTACTAGAACTGATCAGTTTTTTCTCAGCAGTTTTTATGTAACTGTCACTGCTCTTGTATACATATTGATGCCCACCTTGTCATTCATAGTCGTTTCAGACTGCCAAAGTGCATTATAGGCTATCCAGAAATGTGACTCCCCTCATCTCATCATCCTTCATATGCAACTAGGCTTATGTTGCATTTGTAGTAAACACAAAGTAGTATTTTTGCTGGGTCCCTGGACATATCAGCTAGAACAGACTTACTTGATATATGAGGTATGTTCCTAGTTAAGGTCTTCTCAGGTAAATGTCCCCTTGTGATACTAGACCATAAGTTTGGAGTCTGACAGCAAATCCTGGTGTGGTGATTTTGCCTGTAAATAATGACAAATCAAGACTATATAAATATAATCACTGAGCTTTTATGAACAAAACTGATATCCTACCTATTTGGGGTGTTCATTCCATTAATAATTCCCTTGATCAGACCTTGAAAAGTGACAAGATATACAGTATTATGTGGCCACAACAAAACAAATTTATTGTATCACCAGAGTCTACAACACAGCTGGTGCCTAGAAAGAGATCTACCTCTCCAGTGGATAGTGGCACAGGTACTGTAATTATTTTGCTGGGTAAGGGGAGCAGAATCTCCCAGTGTTGACAAAGGCTAATGAATTCCATATTTTGGGGCCCTTTATGTGCATAGAGTTTTTACACAGTGTGATATGGATACAGGGTACATCAAAAAGAGATCTGTGTCTTGTGTTATGATCATGTGTCCTGTTAAGGTTAATGAGGAGAAGTTTGAGTGGAGGGTTTATATTTGCGTGTATTGTTCTGTGTATGTAGTAGGCACATGAATAAGTATGGATGTTCTTAATGGTGAGCAGATTTAGACTTTTGAAAATTGGTGGAGTATGCTGTCAGGAGTGGGAATTTGTTATCATTCTGACTGCTGCCTTTTGCTGGGTTATTAGAGGTCTTAGGTGATTTAATGTTGTTGATCCCCATGCACAAATTCCATAAGTGAGGTAAGGGTATATGAGTGAATGGTACAGGTGATTTGGTGATTTGTTGTACATGTGTCTGGAACTTAAGGCTACTGTCAAGGTGGATTCCTAGGAATTTTCCCTCTGCAAGTCTTGTGACTGGTGATCCGTTTAGCATTATGTTAAGTGGAACATTTGCAGCTTTGTTTCTAAACTGAATGAAATAGGTTTTATCAGTATTCAGGGTAAGTTTATTAGTAATCATCCAGGCAGATATTTTCTGCAATTTGGCACTGATTGTGTTGGCGAGTATGATTGGGTTTGGGTGGGAGAAGACGTATGTAGTGTCATCTGCAAATAATATGGGTTTGAGTAGCTGTGATGCATTTGGTAGATCTTTGATGTAGATGAGAAAGAGGAGTGGTCCAAGGATGCTTCCTTGTGGGACTCCTACTGTGATTGGTTGGGTGGAAAAGTTTGCACCATTTGCATACACATACTGAGTTCTGCTACTAAGGTATGACTTTAGGTAGTTGAGGGAGTGACCTCTGATACCATAGTGCATTAATTTAGAGTACAGCAGTTCATGGTCGACTGTATCAAAAACTTTACGTAAATCAACGAAAATGCCCAGCAGGACTTTCTTTCTTTTCGAGTGTGGTATATATTAGTTCTAGCATGTGTATGACAGCATCATCTGTGCTTTTATTATTCCAGAATCCAAACTGACAAGGGTTTAATATGTTGTGTGGGACGAGGTAGGAATAAATCCGTCTATGAATTAATTTTTCAAAGATTTTAGAGAGCAGTGGTAAGTTAGATACTGGTCTACAGTTATTCAAGTCAGCTTGGTCACCTCCTTTATGGATCGGAGTGACCCTCGCTATTTTGAGGATTTTTGGGAAGGTAGACGATTCAATGGATTTGTTAAAGTGTTGCAATAATTGGTGACAATACTTGAGAAGCTTTTTTGTACATAAAAGCAGGCAAGTTGTTTATGTCTCCTGCTTTGTTTTTAAGGGTGTTGATGATGAGCGAGACTTCTGGTGGGTTGGTTGGAGCTAGGAATAGCGTATTTGGGTAGGTACCTATGAGGTAGTCTGATGGACAGGTGTTTGAGCTTGGTATTTTGTTCACTAGATTTTTCCCTATGGTGAAGAATTATTATTATTATTATAATCAAGGGGGAAGCGCTAAACCCGGAGGATTATACAGCGCCTTAGGGGGGGATGTGGAAGGCATTCAGGCTTAACTCGGGGAACTGGAGCACAGATCCAATTCCCTAAATCAAGAGCCCCTCACCAACATCAAGGAACCTTCCTTGAGGGGACATGGTGAAGAAAACATTGAGTTTGTTAGCTGTTTCAGTTGGTGTGAGTAGGGGTTTGTCTGATTTTGTTAATTTGATTTTGTTTTTGGATAACTTTTTAGTTCCAATAATTTCAGATAGAGTTTTCCAGATCTTTTTCATATTACCTTTGATGTTATGTAATCTATTTTCATAATACAATTCTTTTAGATCTTCTTATCAGGCTGGTAAGAGATGACGAGTAACGTTTAGATTGGTCTCTAGTTATTTGACCCATTCTATACTGTTTTTCATATTTGTGCTGTGTGTTAATGGATTTGAGGATGCTGGGTGTTAGCCGGGAACTATTCAGTCTCTTTGCTGTGATCTGTTTAGTTTTTTGGGGGCAATGTTTGTTGTAGAGGTAATGGGCTTTTTTTTAGAAAATTATTTATACATTCATTCATATCTGTATATGTTTCGAGCTCATTTTGCCAGTCGATGTTGTTCATAGCTGCTATAAAGTTGTTAACAGCCGTCTCGTTATGTAGTCTCAAGGTAACTTTAGTAATGTCTAGAGGTAATTTACCTAGATTAGTTATGAGAAAGGTTGCGTAGTGGTCTGTAGTGTTGTCTGTGATTATGCCTGATTTTAAAGGGGATATGGTGTTAGTCCAGATGTGGTCTATAAAGGAGATACTTGTCTCGGTGATTCTTGTAGGTTTAGATATTGTTGGTAGCAACAGGCAGTTGCTCAGAGTGTTTGTGAATTTGGTTACTTGTGGGTCCTGGTCGTGTAGTAAGTTTATGTTGAAATCACCTGTTAGTAGCAGGTGGTCTTTATTCGTGTGTGCATCAGTAATCATGTTTCCTAGTTTTTCACTAAAGTGGTAAATGTTTGACTGTGGTACTCTGTAGATGTTTATAACTGCAAGCGGTTTTTGCAGGTCTTTTGATTTAAATTTGGCTATGATATATTCACCATGTTCATCCCTTTTGCAAGATTTTTTGGGTTATCCTAGGTTCTCTACACATATGCTGCTATGTATGATAATTCTATGTAACTGTATTTGTGTATACCTGAATAAACTTACTTACTTACTTACATTCGAGTTTGATACATTCGAGTCTGTTCTACAGTTGTGTATGGCCATGTAGCCAGGAATGGCATAGACATCTGTAATTTCAGGCTTAAGCCAGGTTTCTGTGAGTGTGATGATTGATATACTGGAATGAAGGGAATTGAGTAATGCTGTGAGGGCGTCATAATGTTTGCTCAAGGATCTGACATTGTAGTTGAAAATGGCTATGTTATTGTTTGCTCTGAGTAATGTCTTTGCTTGGTCTGCTGTATAGTAATTACAGTTGCTGTCTGATTCGTGTAGTTCATTTAGTAAAAAGTTTACATCAGGATCTAAGCCTGAAGTCATAAGATGAGTGACTACAAACTAGATTTTCTGAGTAAAATCTGAATTGGAAAAATTCAGATTCAGGAAGGATATAGGAAAGCGCTGGTTTGGTAAGAGATGTGAATGAGTGGAACAAACTCCCGAATACCGTCACAGAAGCTAAAATGTCTTGTAGTTTTAAATATAGGTTGGATAAATATATGAGTGGGTGTGAGTTGGACCTGACTAGTTTGTGCTACTAGGTCTGATGCCGTGCTCCTTCCTTAAGTGAATGTGACCTGACCTGACTAGATTGGGTCACTGGCTTAAGCCGGTAGGAGACTTGGACCTGCCTTGCATGGGCCAGTAGGCCTGCTGTAGTGTTCCTTCTTTCTCATGTAGCCCACACCAGTTGACTAACACCCAAGTGCATACTTGCTAGTTGAACAGGACAACAGGTGCAAGGAAATGCATTGAATGTTTCCACCCCTGCTGGGAATCGAACCCAGATTCTCAGTGTGAAGTGAGAGCTTTGCCAGGCCAAGGGGCTCCCGTGGCCCAATAGCAGTGATTGGATATTAGTATATTTTTTGTTTTTTTCAATAAATCAGCCGTTTCCCACCGAGGCAGGGTGGCCCAAAAAGAAAAATGAAAGTTTCTCTTTTTTAAATTTAGTAATTTATACAAGAGAAGGGGTTACTAGCCCCTTGCCCCCGGCATTTTGGGTGCCTCTTACAACATGCATGGCTTATGGAGGAAGAATTCTGTTCCACTTCCCCATGGAGATAAGAGGAAATAAACAAAAACAAGAACTAGAGAGAAAATAGAAGAAAACTCAGAGGGGTGTGTATATACACCTACCATCCGACTTATGACCTGATCGACTTATGACCACTCGACTTACGACCGTGTTTTTTATGCAACACAGACCCCAACTTACGCCTAGAACAGATTAACTTGGTGGCACTCGAAGTATGCACAAGGCTTATTCCTCTAAGAAAAAGGAGGAGTAGATGTAAAATAGAAAGAGACAGGTGCTCCCTTTACAGGCGACGGAAAAGAATAACAGAGCGGCTAAAAGAGGTCAATATATCTGAAATGCGTAGGGAGACACTGGTCAGAGAAATTGCAAGCATCGAATTTAAGCTAAAGGAATCTTATAGGAGTCAGGAATCGCGGGAAGAACTAAAAGCCATAAATGAAATCGAAAGAAACCCAAAGTATTTCTTCTCCTATGCCAAATCAAAGTCGAGAACAACGTCCAGTATTGGGCCCCTACTTAAACAAGATGGGTCCTACACAGATGACAGCAAGGAAATGAGTGAGCTACTCGAGTCCCAATATGACTCAGTTGTTAGCAAGCCGGTAACCAGACTGAGAGTCGAAAATCAAAATGAATTTTTTATGAGAGAGCCACAGAATTTGGTTAACACAAGCCTATCCGATGTTATCCTGACGCCAAATGACTTCAAACAGGCGATAAATGACATGCCCATGCACTCTGCCCCAGGGCCAGACTCATGGAACTCCGTGTTCATCAAGAACTGCAAGAAGCCCCTATCATGAGCCTTTTCCATCCTATGGAGAGGGAGCATGGACACGGGGGTCGTCCCACAGTTACTAAAAACAACAGACATAGCCCCACTCCACAAAGGGGGCAGTAAAGCAACAGCAAAGAACTACAGACCAATAGCACTAACATCCCATATCATAAAAATCTTTGAAAGGGTCCTAAGAAGCAAGATCACCACCCATCTAGAAACCCATCAGTTACACAACCCAGGGCAACATGGGTTTAGAACGGGTCGCTCCTGTCTGTCTCAACTATTGGATCACTACGACAAGATCCTAGATGCACTATAAGACAAAAAGAATGCAGATGTAATATATACAGACTTTGCAAAAGCCTTCAACAAGTGTGACCATGGCGTAATAGCGCACAAAATGCGTGCTAAAGGAATAACAGGAAAGTCGGTCGATGGATCTATAATTTCCTCACTAACAGAACACAGAGAGTAGTCGTCAACAGAGTAAAGTCTGAGGCAGCTACGGTGAAAAGCTCTGTTCCACAAGGCACAGTACTCACTCCCATCTTGTTCCTCATCCTCATATCCGACATAGACAAGGATGTCAGCCACAGCACCGTGTCTTCCTTTGCAGATGACACCCGAATCTGCATGACAGTGTCTTCCATTGCAGACACTGCAAGGCTCCAGGCGGACATCAACCAAATCTTTCAGTGGGCTGCAGAAAACAATATGAAGTTCAACGATGAGAAATTTCAATTACTCAGATATCGTAAACACGAGGAAATTAAATCTTCATCAGAGTACAAAACAAATTCTGGCCACAAAATAGAGCGAAACACCAACGTCAAAGACCTGGGAGTGATCATGTCGGAGGATCTCACCTTCAAGGACCATAACATTGTATCAATTGCATCTGCTAGAAAAATGACAGGATGGATAATGAGAACCTTCAAAACTAGGGAGGCCAAGCCCATGATGACACTCTTCAGGTCACTTGTTCTATCTAGGCTGGAATATTGCTGCACACTAACAGCACCTTTCAAGGGTGGTGAAATTGCTGACCTAGAAAATGTACAGAGAACCTTCACGGCGCGCATAACGGAGATAAAACACCTCAATTACTGGGAGCGCTTGAGGTTCCTAAAACTGTATTCCCTGGAACGCAGGCGGGAGAGATACATGATTATATACACCTGGAAAATCCTAGAGGGGCTAGTACCGAACTTGCACACGAAAATCACTCACTACGAAAGCAAAAGACTTGGCAGACGATGCAACATCCCCCCAATGAAAAGCAGGGGTGTCACTAGCACGTTAAGAGACCATACAATAAGTGTCAGGGGCCCGAGACTGTTCAACTGCCTCCCAGCATACATAAGGGGGATTACCAACAGACCCCTGGCAGTCTTCAAGCTGGCACTGGACAAGCACCTAAAGTCGGTTCCTGACCAGCCAGGCTGTGGCTCGTACGTTGGTTTGCATGCAGCCAGCAGTAACAGCCTGGTTGATCAGGCTCTGATCCACCTGGAGGCCTGGTCACAGACCGGGCCGCGGGGGCGTTGACCCCCGGAACTCTCTCCAGGTAAACTCCAGGTAATAAACAACTATTTGTGTTGTACACAGTGTTTATCCTAAACCTTACAGTATAAAATACAGTACTAACAACATAAAAAGTAAAGTAAAACATGAAATACCAAAATAAAACAATAAAATAAAGTCATTACAAAAATGTTTTGTTGATATTCAGTAGTAAAGTTCGACTTACGACCATTTCGACTTACGACCTGTTTCTCGGAACCGAACTCGGTCGTAAGTCAGATGGTAGGTGTATATGCTTGTACATGAATGTGTACTGTGACCTAAGTGTAAGTAAAAGTAGCAAGATGTACCTGAAATCTTGCATGTTTATGAGACAGAAAAAAGACACCAGCAATCCTACCATCATGTAAAACAATTACAGGTTTCCGTTTTACACTCACTTGGCAGGACGGTAGTACCTCCCTGGGAGGTTGCTGTCTACCAACCTACTACCTACAATATTAGTATATGTACTCAAATATTCCCCCCCCCCCCAAAAAAAAAAAAAAAATATATATTTAAATAAATATGATTTAAGCTTTCTTGAATTAATAATAAAGGTTAAATCTCCTCATACAATGAGTAGGTTTAACAGGTCCCCAACAGGCCACCAATGGAAATAAACTACTTTGCCTTTTTGGGGTAATCCTAGGTAATTTACACAAATGTTATTATATAAGACAATTGTAAATCATTCAAAACTGTGTAAATTTTACCTAAATAAACTAACTTACAGGTTACTACAGCTGAATACAACTGAAGAAGCCTGTTGTGCAGACAAAACGTCTCAGTAATTAAGATACCCAAGCACTCCCCTGTGTCTTATGAAATATTTCACTAATAGCCTTGATGGAAAATTTTCCACACACTACATTTAAAACATGTTAAAATAGTACTGTATCTACATTAATATTTGACATTTGAATTATATGTGCATTCCTTTAAATTCCTCTTTTGTAATTAAAAATCTTCATTTTAACCAATACAGTGGAACCTCTACTTATGAGCTTAATGTGTTCCATGACCTTGCTCGCATCTGGATTTGCTCGTTTGCAGTTAATTTTCCTCATTTAAATTAATTGAAATGAAATTCATTTGTTCCAGTGGAATTCCAGGCACGACAAAATACTTCAATAATTTCCTTAATATCAACTCTACGGCTTCATGCTGTCTGTCACTGCTACTTCATGATGTCTGCCACTGCTGCTTCATGATGTCTGCCACTGCTACTTCATGATGTCTGCCACTGCTGCTTCATGCTGTCTGTCACTGCTACTTCATGATGTCTGCCACTGCTGCTTCATGATGTCTGCCACTGCTACTTCATGATGTCTGCCACTGCTGCTTCATGCTGTCTGTCACTGCTACTTCATGATGTCTGCCACTGCTGCTTCATGTTGTCTGCCACTGCTACCTCATGATGTCTGCTCTCACTTTTGCTAGCGTGTTGAAGAGCTTTCCAATATGTGAAGGTTGAGGGGCAGTGCCAATCAGACAGGTATTTGACGGTGACGTTATTTGTTTACTCTTGAACATCGCCAAAGAATCGAACATTTCTGCTACTTTGAGCTCAATTTCAAGGTACTTTTCATTGTGAAACCAATCAAAATCATATCTATTTCTGTAGTATATCTTCCATCCTATCAAATGAGACCAAAAAAAACGAGAATACGTACATCCATAAAAACCACACGAAAATAAACCACTAAGGGGAGGCTAATGGCTGAGAAGTGAGCTCCATTATTTATGGTCCGATTTCTTTCATTTTTAGCGTACGTTAAGAAGCATCTTTCCATCGCACATTGCCCAAGTTGCAATAAGATAGTCCAACAAACAATTGAGATTCAATTCCCTAGATCAAGAGCAAGAACCCCTAACCAGCGTCAAGGAACCTCCCTTAAGGCCCGCTCGCATCTGGAAATTTTGCTTGCATCTGGAAGCAAAAAATCGACCGAGCGACTGCTCGTATCTGGAAAAACTCACAAGTGGATCCACTCGTAAGTAGAGGTTCCACTGTACTAGAAGCCAAATACCATTTTGTTGATGGTATACAATACTGATAAGGTGATGAACAAAACACAGTACAATACTTGAGTATCTTTATTGCTAAACTATTTTTCCTTTGCGACAAGTTTCTTCAGTCGAATACAGTAAAATATAATACCAAAGAAAGTGGAAGTAATTTTGAGGTGATCAGTCCTTCAGCCTTGTTAGGAGATGGTCAGTTCTTTAGCATAAAGCTGACAAGCAGTCAGAGTTCGTATACCGGAGCAAAAGTAGCGGTAAAGCAGCTTACTGGTAACATTTCAGGTAAGCGTGGCCCACTAGTGGAAGTAATAATAATAATAGTCATAATAATAATTTTATTTCAGCATGATATGTACATGTTTGTACAAAGGAGTAAATATAAACATTGGGTACACATGCCAAAAGCCCCTTTGTATGCAGAGCATTTCAGGCAAACTTAAGTTTAATAAGGCAATAACAGTGCAGTAATTTTGTACATAGAGTCATTAGGTGAGTTACAATGAATACAAGAGAACTGAATATTCTATTAGTTCATGCTATGTAGCTTTTATAAGTTTGGTAGAGAAGAATTACAGTTTTGATTATTAACCTAAGGTGGACACCATGGAATGATTAACATTTGGGAGGATTACAGATATTGAGAGTAAGTACGTATATATTAATTATAATGTTTTACCTATGTTCATGATATTGAGCAAATGCATGTATAGTTTTTACATATGTATTTATGATGGGCTGGAATAGGTTAAGACGATAAGGTGTTTTCTAACTGTAGTTCAAAAATGCTAGATGAACCAGTGGTTCTGGACGTATTTGGCAGAGAGTTCCAGATTTTGGTCCCTTTTATGTACACTGAGTTTTTGAAAAGATTTAGCCTGACACAGGGAATGTCATAGAGATTTTTGTGTCTAGTATTGTGTCTATGGGTCATATTGCAACTGTCAAGAAAGCACTTCAGGTCAGGATTTATACTAGAACTGATTGTTCTGTAAATGTTGGTTACACAGGGGTACGAGTGAATGTTTTGTATTGTGAGTAAGTTTAGGACTTTAAAAAACGAGGAGGGAGGTGTTGTCTAGTTGCGGATTGTAGTAGGTCATGCTATACACAGATAACCCAAACATAGGAGATTGAAACTTATGACAGCATTTCAGTTCGACTTGGACACCATTAACTAGTCATACAGTGTGGTCAGGCCAAAACATCGTCATAAATTTCAGTCTCCTGTGTTCAGATTATTTGTGTACTGTTCCAGTCCACAAGGAAGTGGACTTGGCCCACTCTTCTTTCTAATTTACATCAATGACCTACCTAATGCATCACAACTACTCAAACCCATACTATTTGCAGATGACACTACATACGTCTTCTCTCACCCAAATCCAGTTATACTGGCCAACACTGTTAATGCAGAACTGCAGAAAATATCTACCTGGATGATGACTAATATGCTTGCCCTCAATACTGACAAAACCTATTTCATTCAGTTTGGAAACAGAGCTGCAAATGTTCCACTTAACATAATGCTAAACAGATTACCCATCACAAGACCCACAGAGGGAAAATTCCTAGGAATCCACCTTGACAGTAGCCTCAAATTCCAGACACATATACAACAAATTTACAAGAAAATCTCTAAGATGGTAGGCATACTATCAAAGATATGGTACTATGTTCCACAATCAGCTCTCCTTGCACTGTATCATTCACTCATCTACCCTTATCTCACCTATGAAATTTGTGCATGGGGATCAACAACATTAAATCACCTAAGACCACTAATAAACCAGCAAAATGCTGCAGTCAGAATGATAAATTCCCATTCCAAACAGCATACTCCACCAATATTCAAAAGTCTAAAACTGCTCACCGTAAAGAATATCCATACTTACTCATGTGCCTACTACATACATAGAACACTACATTCAAATATAAACCCTCCACTCAAACTTCTCCTCACCAACCTCAACAGGACACACAACCATAACACAAGACACAGAGCATTTTTTTTTTATGTACCTCATGTCCACGTCACACTGTGTAAAAACTCTATGCACATAAAGGGCCCCAAAATTTGGAATTCATTACCAGTAAATACTAAAGTAACCCGGTCTGAACATCAATTTAAGACTCTTCTCAAAAACCGCTTACTCACCCTAAACTAAATACTCAATATTTAACTTTACCAAAAAATCTCCCAAATTACCTAAATCTTAAAACTTCAAAATGGGACACCCAAAGGTCATACATTGATTAAAACTACCTTGTGTTATAAATTCCTACCAAAAACATTTCTGCCTTACTCCGACCCTTGGAGTTAATGCAAAATGAAGCTCTCAGGATTATTCTTGGCTGTCCCAGATCTACAAAAGTTCTTAACATGAGGAAGGAGCTTGGTATTTCTAGTATCAGTGATAGGATTGTTGAAATTAACACTGTACTCGGTATTAGAATGTTGAGAAACCAACCAGACACTGTCACAGTGAATCTTACCAAGTGTCTAGAGGTAAATACACACAGATCTAAATGGATTGTGAAAATGTGCAATTGCATTAAGTTTTATAACCTGCATGAACTGTATCACTGTAGGCAACAAGAGCATTTCACCCCTCCATGGAAGATGTGTTCATTTAATATCACATACCTACAAGTCCCTCCCAAGAAGCTTATTGCTAGTAATCCCTTCCTTAAATCTCTTGTTAGAGCAACTGCTCAAGAAGAAATTTCTCACCTAGCTGGTAGTAATAAGTTATCACAAGTTATATACACTGATGGATCTACACAGGAGTCTTCTGGCAGGGCTGCATCTGCTCTTGTTGCCACCTCCCTAGTTAAGAACGATAATAAATTTGTTGAGTTAGGCATAAGAATTAACAACTGGGCGTCTACACTGCAAACTGAATTGTTTGCAATCCTAATGGCGCTAAAGCTAACCTATGACACTGAGCTTGACTCTATCATCATTACTGATTCTATGTCATCACTGAAGGCTCTTGACTCATATAATAACTCCAACAACATGCTCATTGGAGAAGCCAGGTATAGATACTCAAAAATTAGGGACAAAGGAATTAATGTACAATTGCTATGGATCCCATCACACATTGGTACTCCTTCATGATAAAGTTGATATGTTAGCCAGGAAGAGTACCCAGAAGGAGAATGTAGAATATAACTTTGGTATAACTGTGTCTAGCATTAGGAATAATATTAGGAGAGAAGTAAATAATGAAAATGATTGTTATAGGAATGCAGTTAGAATTATTATTATTATAATCAAGGGGGAAGCACTAAACCCAGAGGATTATACAGCGAATGCAGTTAAAAGCCTGAGTAGATCTATAACCCACTATGATAACATGAACGTAGATAAGTATGTTTATGGAGCAACTTGCAATGTGAACAGACTGACTTATGTTGTAGTGGCCAGGCTTAGGCTTGGTTACAAGTACTTCTGGCAGTTTGGGAGACACACAGATGATGATCAAACTAAATGTAAATTATGTGATCAGGCATATGGTCACTCTCTTGAACACTATGTGCTTAATTGTCCACTTATTGAGGAATACAGAGACAGACAGTATAATAACCTATGTGACATGTCAAGATATCTTATTAATGAAAATAAGATACCAGATATACTAAGCAAATTTCCTAAATTTGCTTGCAACAGATAAGTGAACTTTAGATATGTAGATATAAATCCATATGTATTCCTGTTAACCCTTTGGGGCCTAGATCTGTATAGTCCTTGTGGCTTAGCGCTTCTTTTTGATTATAATAATAATTGGGGCCTAGTTCCTAGGCCTTTTGTGTATCCATATGCTCTCGTGCTACCGTCCACAGGATGGATATGGGGTGCACAATAAACTAGCCACTTCGGTGGCAAAATCTAATCTAATCTAACCTTACACCCAATTGTAGTATTCTCATACTGTAAACTACTTTCAACAACTCAGTGTTATATTCCCATAATATAATTTCAATATTTACTATTGAAACTATTGTAATTTGAGTAAAATTACTGTGTACTACAAATAAACAAGATGTACAACTTAAACAAACTATGTTCAATTTCTTTAGTATTAAGTAGTCTGTAAGTCATTAATTAAGTCTGCCCATAATGCCATGGCATGATTGTGGCTTTTTGCACTGCAACTCATTTTTGTAATTTCATAATTTCAATGTAATCTTGCAAGGAAATAAAAATTGATTGATTGGTTGATTGATTGAGAGTGCCTTTTTATTCTTCTAGGTTATGCTAAACAGTTGTTTAGCAAAGGAGTTTCAGAAGGCTTACCCTGTAATGAGATACCATGGTGTTGATTTATCAGACAAGCTTCCTCTTATTGATAGCATACAATACTGTCAAGGTGATACATACAACGTTTGGGTATCCCTATTGCCAAGACATTTCGCCTGCACAGAAGGGCTTCAGTTAAATACGAATGAATATAACACTGGAGACAGAAAAAGAAATAATTTTTAGGTGATTAATTCCTCAACATTGATAGATCGTATGTCCCTTTGCCTAGAGAAAAGGCATGTAGCCAAACCTTATATACTGAAGCAGAAGTGAGGTGCAGCAGCTCCAGGTGATGTCTCAGGAGGGATTATTATTATAATCATGGTGGAGCGCTAAACCCGTAGGATTATACAGCGCCTGTGGGGGGGGGGGATGGAAGGTATTCAGGAAACTGCAGCACAGATCCAATTCCCAAGTCCCTGCGTCAAGGAACCTTCCTTGAGGGGATCACAGGAGGGAGTAGTCCACTACTGGAAGGAAGTCATAATAAACAGTTATCTAGCAAAGGATTATTACACTTTCTGGCCTCTCTGTGACTTTTAGGATATTATTTAAGCTGTTGGCACTAGATTCGCAAGTGACTTGAGCTAATACTACTTTGACCCTTTCAGAATTATCACTTAAGTCTAGGCATTTGTAGAGGACTGAACTATAACTCCTGTATTTCTTGAGGGAGTTGGGCTCTAGTTCCTCTGCCTCTGGAGAGCCTGGAGGTTCAACTACTAGACGACTGTCTAGGTCCCTTGCTTGGGTTGACGTAAACTGGGCCAGGGTAATCGTTTTTGAATACTGCTTGCAGGACGAGTTTAGAATTTATGATAAAGCTATCGAAGTAGCTAGACTACACTGAATTTGAGGAGCACCT
Organism: Cherax quadricarinatus; assembly: GCF_038502225.1. NCBI lineage: Eukaryota > Metazoa > Arthropoda > Malacostraca > Decapoda > Parastacidae > Cherax > Cherax quadricarinatus. The sequence goes on from NC_091338.1 coordinate 14,182,602, forward strand.
AGCTAGTAATGATTTTGATAACCCCCATTATGGATTATTTCGAGGGGGACTATGCAAAGCATTTGGTCAAACCATTACTCTTGGATCATGCAGTAACCAAAACAAGTCTAATTCATGTAAGAGATCGTTACTTTAGCATTCTTAATAAACGGAATGTTTGCCTCGGTGATAGTTTGACCTTTACCCACATCAAGGGTAGGTTATAAAGTACATTATTGTGGTCAAACTAACTCTTACTGCAGTTTTCAGCCCGTGATTACAATTGAAAATTATACTATCATATCAAGACCACAAAATTTTTGGTAGGACTTACAGCCATCACTCATCAGTGGTGAAATTGTTAAATTAGACACATGTGCAACTCTTGGGTATCTTTATTGAGGAAACGTTTCGCCACACAGTGGCTTCATCAGTCCATACAAAGGATAACTTGAAGAACAGGAGGAGAATGAGGTAATCAGTCCTTCAGCCTTGAGTCGATGTGGTCAGTCCATCAATCTTGAATAGATGGACTGACCACATCGACTCAAGGCTGAGGGACTGATTACCTCATTCTCCTCCTGTTCTTCAAGTTATCCTTTGTATGGACTGATGAAGCCACTGTGTGGCGAAACGTTTCCTCAATAGATACCTAAGAGTTGCACATGTGTCTAATTTAACAACGTGTCGGTTCTTTGAACCATTCATCTACAGTGGTGAAATTAGTAGCGTATAAACACATTAATATGCCTAGAGAAGCTGAATTTAAAAGACAGTCAACAGATTCTTATACTTTGAACAGGAGAAGAGAAGAGAAGTGTCGGAAATGAAAGCAAAGCACTAGAAAAGAGTACTGGGTCCTGCATGGTGCTCTAAGAACAGCTGAAAACATTGCCGTTCAAACGCAAACGCCCGCAGATCGTTTTTCTCGTCGCTTACTTTCTTCCTATGTGCAGTTTGGGAAACACACAGATGATGATCAAACTAAATGCAAATTATGTGATCAGGCATATGGTCACTATCTTGAACACTATATGCTTAATTGTCCACTTATTGAGGAATACAGAGATAGTATAATAACCTATGTGACATGTCAAGATATCTTATTAATGAAAATAAGATACCAGATATACTAAGCAAATTTCCTAAATTTGCTTGTAACAAATAAGTGAACTGTAGATATGTAAATAAAAAAAACCGATATGTACACCTGTTAACCCTTTTGGGGCCTAGTTCCTAGGCCTTTTATGTATCCATATGGTCTTGCACTACCTTCCACAGGATGGATATGGGGTGCACAATAAACTAGCCACTTCGGTGGCAAAATCTAATCTTCCTATGTGATGTAATGGTTTAGGAAATCGACAAATTAAAGAATGAGATACGTGCGAAATTTGGAAATCTTTATTGAGGAAACGTTTCACCAGCAAATGGCTTCTTCAGTCCAATACAGAGAAAACCGGTGAAAAATGAAGAGAACGAGGTGATCAGTCCCTCAGCTCGTAGTCGATGTGTTCAGTCCATTAATCTTGAGATTGACAGTATTCTTGCGACATGCAGCTCCTGCCGGTTCTCCTGTGGAATGGTTTATTTAGTTCCTTCTGGTTGGTGGACTGAACCCATCGACTCCATGCTGAGGGACTCATTACCTCATTCTCATCTTCACCTGTCACCGTTTTTCTCTATATTGGACTGAAGATACCATGGGCTGGCGAAACGTTTCCTCAATAAAGATTTCCAAATGTTGCAGAAGTGTCTCATTCTTCAACTTTCTTCCTAGTTTGGACAAGAGGTGGCAGCCCTCACAAATTAGCATGCTATGTGGTGTGTGTGTGTGTGTGTGTGTGTGTGTGTGTGTGTGTGTGTGTGTGTGTGTGTGTGTGTGTGTGTGTGGTGTGTGACTCAACAATCAATATTTGCACCAATAACTCATTACAGTTGTGACCGGGTGTGGAAGTGTGAATTGCTCATTACTCTATAATTTGTTCATGATTGTAGCCAAAGTATAAACGTAAGTAACCATTCTACAGAATTCATTACCTTTGTAACTTGTGAGCTCATTACCTTTGTACCTAGTTCAGCTATCAAAACTTTGGGGGCCCAGTCCCTGGACCCATTACGTACCTCTGTAATCTGTAAATACCTTTGTAACTTGTCATGATTGTGACCAGACTTACCTGGAGTTCATTACCTTTGTAAATTGTGAGTTCATTACCTTTGTAAATTGTGAGTTCATTACCTCTGTAACTTGCTCAGCTATCAAAACTTTGGAGTCCAGTCTCTGGACCAATTATGTACCTCTGTAATCTTTTGACTACCGCCCACAGGATGGGTATGGGGTGCATAATAAACATATTAAACTAAACTAACTATGTGGTCAGACATCAGTGGTAAGTTTGACTTTCTGTGGTGGATCACAATTCGAAAGGTGAAAGAAATTAACATCCTCGCCAAAGCACTAATGGTAATGTAGATGAATGGTTCAGAGAACCGGCAAGTTGATAAAGTAGACACATGTGTAACACTTGGGTATCTTTAATGAGGAAACGTTTCTCCACACAGTGACTTCATCAGTCCATACAAAGGAGAATGGTGAAGAACAGGAGGAGTATTGAGGTAATCAGTCCCTCAGCTTTGAGTGGATGTAATCAGTCCATCAATCTGTAGGCACCTCTCCTGCCTGCAGTATACCTGGAGTTTACCTGGAGAGAGTTTCGGGGGTCAACGCCCCCGCGGCCCGGTCTGTGACCAGGCCTCCTGGTGGATCAGCGCCTGATCAACCAGGCTGTTGCTGCTGGCTGCACGCAAACCAACGTACGAGCCACAGCCCGGCTGATCAGGAACTGACTTTAGGTGCTTGTCCAGTGCCAGCTTGAAGACTGCCAGGGGTCTGTTGGTAATCCCCCTTATGTGTGCTGGGAGGCAGTTGAACAGTCTCGGGCCCCTGACACTTATTGTATGGTCTCTTAACGTGCTAGTGACACCCCTGCTTTTCATTGGGGGGATGGTGCATCGTCTGCCAAGTCTTTTGCTTTCGTAGTTTACCTGGAGTTTACCTGGAGAGAGTTTCGGGGGTCAACGCCCCCGCGGCCCGGTCTGTGACCAGGCCTCCTGGTGGATCAGCGCCTGATCAACCAGGCTGTTGCTGCTGGCTGCACGCAAACCAACGTACGAGCCACAGCCCGGCTGATCAGGAACTGACTTTAGGTGCTTGTCCAGTGCCAGCTTGAAGACTGCCAGGGGTCTGTTGGTAATCCCCCTTATGTGTGCTGGGAGGCAGTTGAACAGTCTCGGTCCCCTGACACTTATTGTATGGTCTCTTAACGTGCTAGTGACACCCCTGCTTTTCATTGGGGGGATGGTGCATCGTCTGCCAAGTCTTTTGCTTTCGTAGTGAGTGATTTTCGTGTGCAAGTTCGGTACTAGTCCCTCTAGGATTTTCCAGGTGTATATAATCATGTATCTCTCCCTCCTGCGTTCCAGGGAATACAGGTTTAGAAACCTCAAGCGCTCCCAGTAATTGAGGTGTTTTATCTCCGTTATGCGCGCCGTGAAAGTTCTCTGTACATTTTCTAGGTCGGCAATTTCACCTGCCTTGAAAGGTGCTGTTAGAGTGCAGCAATATTCCAGCCTAGATAGAACAAGTGACCTGAGTGATTTTCGTGTGCAAGTTCGGTACTAGTCCCTCTAGGATTTTCCAGGTGTATATAATCATGTATCTCTCCCTCCTGCGTTCCAGGGAATACAGGTTTAGAAACCTCAAGCGCTCCCAGTAATTGAGGTGTTTTATCTCCGTTATGCGCGCCGTGAAAGTTCTCTGTACATTTTCTAGGTCGGCAATTTCACCTGCCTTGAAAGGTGCTGTTAGAGTGCAGCAATATTCCAGCCTAGATAGAACAAGTGACCTGAAGAGTGTCATCATGGGCTTGGCCTCCCTAGTTTTGAAGGTTCTCATTATCCATCCTGTCATTTTTCTAGCAGATGCGATTGATACAATGTTATGGTCCTTGAAGGTGAGATCCTCCGACATAATCACTCCCAGGTCTTTGACGTTGGTGTTTCGCTCTATTTTGTGGCCAGAATTTGTTTTGTACTCTGATGAAGATTTAATTTCCTCATGTTTACCATATCTGAGTAATTGAAATTTCTCATCGTTGAACTTCATATTGTTTTCTGCAGCCCACTGAAAGATTTGGTTGATGTCCGCCTGGAGCCTTGCAGTGTCTGCAATGGAAGACACTGTCATGCAGATTCGGGTGTCATCTTCGCACATGTACTGTATTCTTTTCAAGATTGATGGACTGAACAGATCGACTCAATGTTGAGGGACTGATTACCTCAAACTCCTCCTGTTCTTCACCATTCTCCTTTGTATGGACTGATGAAGCCACTGTGTGGCGAAACGTTTCCTCATTAAAGATACCCAAGTGTTACACATGTGTCTAATTTATCATACTCTATGTAACCTAGGGAAATGTACATACCCCATGTAGCATGGAGAATGTACATACCCCATCTAGCCTAGAGGAACGTACATACCCCATGAAAACCAACCATACCCCGGCCGGGATTGAACCCGCAGTCAGAGAGTCTCAAAACTCCAGACCGTCGCGTTAGCCACTAGACCAGCTAGCCACAATAAGATTCGTCCAACTAGGTATATATCTACACCATAGGAAGGTTAGCACAGGCACCACTGTGACCACAAAAGCAAGTTTTTACAGACGAATCTCCAGCTAGCGTGGCCGTGACGAACTCTAGCTCAAGTCCCCTCACTGCCGTCAACATGACTCACGAAATCGTAATGACATGATTGCAAACAAACCATACCCCGGCCGGGATGTAGATATATACCTAGTTGGACGAATCTTATTGTGGCTAGCTGGTCTAGTGGCTAACGCGACGGTCTGGAGTTTTGAGACTCTCTGACCGCGGGTTCAATCCCGGCCGGGGTATGGTTTGTTTACAATCGTGTCATTACGATTTCGTGAGTCATACCCCATGAATAACAAAAAAGGCACAATACCGTGACTGGAACGATACACAAATAACCCGCACATAAAAGAGAGAAGCTTACGACGACGTTTCGGTCCGACTTGGACCATTGACAAAGTCACACTAACCAGAAGAAGAAGAAGGACTCACAGGTAAGGACCCACGAGGGGCGAGGGGCAAGTGGGGACAGTGCAAAGAATAGACGGTGAGAGGAATGTCTTGAGTCGAAGAGAGAAGAGTCAGGACTAGACCCAACTGCTAAGCCTGGATAAACAATAACGAAGACGACATAAAAGACAACAGGGACTCTGCGGGTACTGACTGCAACTTGCTGGAAGCATATCAACTTGCAATGACTGGATACGGTTCAGGGACACGTTACTGCAAAGGCCACGCAAACGCACATCGCAAGCACTTCAGCCCGAAAACGCACAAAGACACAGCTCTACGGCAATGGCACTTTTAAGTTATTTGAAGTTTTAAGCAAAAGTCAGGTAATTTATTTGTATTGTGGTGGAGGTACCGGATCATACAACGATTGAAAAAGATTTACATCATTGTAAGGACGTCTGAGAGTATCTGCTAAGTATGTAGTCCAGTAGTTGGTAGGTAAGACACATAGGCAACAGTTAGGCAACTTTATTCCGAAACGTTTCGCCTACACAGTAGGCTTCTTCAGTCGAATACAGAAAGTAGGCAGGAACAGTAGAGAAGACGATGTAATCAGTCCATCACCCTTAAAGTCGTAGAATTTGAGGTTGTCAGTCCCTCGGCCTGGAGAAGTTCAGTTCCATAGTCAGGAACTAACTGAAGATCAAGCGACAGTGCGGAGACTTAAATACTGTCGGAAGGAGAGGTGTAGAGTAGTAGTAGTAGTGAGAATGTAGCCACTGAAATGTCAGGTCCCTCTCAGATCCAACAATTCTCACTTGAAAAGTTTGTCCAAGGTGTTTTCTGTATCAAGATGCCATGTGTTGCAGTGTCTGACAAGATGAACATCAAAATGGTATACAATACCGACAGGTTGGTAGGTAAGACACATAGGCAACAGTTAGGCAACTTTATTCCGAAACGTTTCAGTGGCTACATTCTCACTACTACTACTACTCTACACCTCTCCTTCCGACAGTATTTAAGTCTCCGCACTGTCGCTTGATCTTCAGTTAGTTCCTGACTATGGAACTGAACTTCTCCAGGCCGAGGGACTGACAACCTCAAATTCTACGACTTTAAGGGTGATGGACTGATTACATCGTCTTCTCTACTGTTCCTGCCTACTTTCTGTATTCGACTGAAGAAGCCTACTGTGTAGGCGAAACGTTTCGGAATAAAGTTGCCTAACTGTTGCCTATGTGTCTTACCTACCAACCTGTCGGTATTGTATACCATTTTGATGTTCATCTTGTCAGACACTGCAACACATGGCATCTTGATACAGAAAACACCTTGGACAAACTTTTCAAGTGAGAATTGTTGGATCTGAGAGGGACCTGACATTTCAGTGGCTACATTCTCACTACTACTACTACTCTACACCTCTCCTTCCGACAGTATTTAAGTCTCCGCACTGTCGCTTGATCTTCAGTTAGTTCCTGACTATGGAACTGAACTTCTCCAGGCCGAGGGACTGACAACCTCAAATTCTACGACTTTAAGGGTGATGGACTGATTACATCGTCTTCTCTACTGTTCCTGCCTACTTTCTGTATTCGACTGAAGAAGCCTACTGTGTAGGCGAAACGTTTCGGAATAAAGTTGCCTAACTGTTGCCTATGTGTCTTACCTACCAACCTGTCGGTATTGTATACCATTTTGATGTTCATCTTGTCAGACACTGCAACACATGGCATCTTGATACAGAAAACACCTTGGACAAACTTTTCAAGTGAGAATTGTTGGATCTGAGAGGGACCTGACATTTCAGTGGCTACATTCTCACTACTACTACTACTCTACACCTCTCCTTCCGACAGTATTTAAGTCTCCGCACTGTCGCTTGATCTTCAGTTAGTTCCTGACTATGGAACTGAACTTCTCCAGGCCGAGGGACTGACAACCTCAAATTCTACGACTTTAAGGGTGATGGACTGATTACATCGTCTTCTCTACTGTTCCTGCCTACTTTCTGTATTCGACTGAAGAAGCCTACTGTGTAGGCGAAACGTTTCGGAATAAAGTTGCCTAACTGTTGCCTATGTGTCTTACCTACCAACCTGTCGGTATTGTATACCATTTTGATGTTCATCTTGTCAGACACTGCAACACATGGCATCTTGATACAGAAAACACCTTGGACAAACTTTTCAAGTGAGAATTGTTGGATCTGAGAGGGACCTGACATTTCAGTGGCTACATTCTCACTACTACTACTACTCTACACCTCTCCTTCCGACAGTATTTAAGTCTCCGCACTGTCGCTTGATCTTCAGTTAGTTCCTGACTATGGAACTGAACTTCTCCAGGCCGAGGGACTGACAACCTCAAATTCTACGACTTTAAGGGTGATGGACTGATTACATCGTCTTCTCTACTGTTCCTGCCTACTTTCTGTATTCGACTGAAGAAGCCTACTGTGTAGGCGAAACGTTTCGGAATAAAGTTGCCTAACTGTTGCCTAGGTGTCTTACCTACCAACCTGTCGGTATTGTATACCATTTTGATGTTCATCTTGTCAGACACTGCAACACATGGCATCTTGATACAGAAAACACCTTGGACAAACTTTTCAAGTGAGAATTGTTGGATCTGAGAGGGACCTGACATTTCAGTGGCTACATTCTCACTACTACTACTACTCTACACCTCTCCTTCCGACAGTATTTAAGTCTCCGCACTGTCGCTTGATCTTCAGTTAGTTCCTGACTATGGAACTGAACTTCTCCAGGCCGAGGGACTGACAACCTCAAATTCTACGACTTTAAGGGTGATGGACTGATTACATCGTCTTCTCTACTGTTCCTGCCTACTTTCTGTATTCGACTGAAGAAGCCTACTGTGTAGGCGAAACGTTTCGGAATAAAGTTGCCTAACTGTTGCCTATGTGTCTTACCTACCAACCTGTCGGTATTGTATACCATTTTGATGTTCATCTTGTCAGACACTGCAACACATGGCATCTTGATACAGAAAACACCTTGGACAAACTTTTCAAGTGAGAATTGTTGGATCTGAGAGGGACCTGACATTTCAGTGGCTACATTCTCACTACTACTACTACTCTACACCTCTCCTTCCGACAGTATTTAAGTCTCCGCACTGTCGCTTGATCTTCAGTTAGTTCCTGACTATGGAACTGAACTTCTCCAGGCCGAGGGACTGACAACCTCAAATTCTACGACTTTAAGGGTGATGGACTGATTACATCGTCTTCTCTACTGTTCCTGCCTACTTTCTGTATTCGACTGAAGAAGCCTACTGTGTAGGCGAAACGTTTCGGAATAAAGTTGCCTAACTGTTGCCTATGTGTCTTACCTACCAACCTGTCGGTATTGTATACCATTTTGATGTTCATGTAGTCCAGTAGTCATGATATGCTTCAAGTCTGTCAAGTTGTTTGTCACTAAGTGTCTTACAGTATACGTTCAAAGCCGGTGTGTTTGTCGTGAGGTGGAGAGATTCACTGGTGGCAAATTCGTCCCACCTCACTCCCAACACCCAATGTAATGCACGATTCTGGATACGTTGAAATTTTAGTGCGTTTGTCTTGGCGATTAACGTCAGAGCGAGTGGAAAGTAAGAGAGTAGAGGACGAATGAGTGCTTTGTAGAGATGTAGTTTTGTCTTGGGACTGGCTCCTCTCAGCTTATATAACCTTGAGGTCAATATATCTGAAATGCGTAGGGAGACACTGGTCAGAGAAATAGCAAGCATCGAACTTAAGCTAAAAGAATCCTTTAGGAGTCAGGAATCGCGGGAAGAACTAAAAGCCATAAATGAAATCGAAAGAAACCAAAAGTATTTCTTCTCCTATGCCAAATCAAAATCGAGAACAACGTCCAGTATTGGGCCCCTACTTAAACAAGATGGGTCCTACACAGATGACAGCAAGGAAATGAGTGAGCTACTCAAGTCCCAATATGACTCAGTTTTTAGCAAGCCGCTAACCAGACTGAGAGTCGAAGATCAAAATTAATTTTTTATGAGAGAGCCACAAAATTTGATTAACACAAGCCTATCCGATGTTATCCTGACGCCAAATGACTTCGAACAGGCGATAAATGACATGCCCATGCACTCGGCCCCAGGGCCAGACTCATGGAACTCTGTGTTCATCAAGAACTGCAAGAAGCCCCTATCACGAGCCTTTTCCATCCTATGGAGAGGGAGCATGGACACGGGGGTCGTCCCACAGTTACTAAAAACAACAGACATAGCCCCACTCCACAAAGGGGGCAGTAAAGCAACAGCAAAGAACTACAGACCAATAGCACTAACATCTCATATCATAAAAATCTTTGAAAGGGTCCTAAGAAGCAAGATCACCACCCATCTAGAAACCCATCAGTTACACAACCCAGGGCAACATGGGTTTAGAACAGGTCGCTCCTGTCTGTCTCAACTATTGGATCACTACGACAAGGTCCTAAATGCACTAGAAGACAAAAAGAATGCAGATGTAATATATACAGACTTTGCAAAAGCCTTCGACAAGTGTGACCATGGCGTAATAGCGCACAAAATGCGTGCTAAAGGAATAACAGGAAAGTCGGTCGATGGATCTATAATTTCCTCACTAACAGAACACAGAGAGTAGTCGTCAACAGAGTAAAGTCCGAGGCAGCTACGGTGAAAAGCTCTGTTCCACAAGGCACAGTACTCGCTCCCATCTTGTTCCTCATCCTCATATCCGACATAGACAAGGATGTCAGCCACAGCACCGTGTCTTCCTTTGCAGATGACACCCGAATCTGCATGACAGTGTCTTCCATTGCAGACACTGCAAAGCTCCAGGCGGACATCAACCAAATCTTTCAGTGGGCTGCAGAAAACAATATGAAGTTCAACGATGAGAAATTTCAATTACTCAGATATGGTAAACATGAGGAAATTAAATCTTCATCAGAGTACAAAACAAATTCTGGCCACAAAATAGACCGAAACACCAACGTCAAAGACCTGGGAGTGATCATGTCGGAGGATCTCACCTTCAAGGACCATAACATTGTATCAATCGCATCTGCTAGAAAAATGACAGGATGGATAATGAGAACCTTCAAAACTAGGGAGGCCAAGCCCATGATGACACTCTTCAGGTCACTTGTTCTATCTAGGCTGGAATATTGCTGCACACTAACAGCACCTTTCAAGGCAGGTGGGGTGGCCCGGTGGCCTGGTGGCTAAAGCTCCCGCTTCACACACGGAGGGCCCGGGTTCGATTCCCGGCGGGTGGAAACATTTCGACACGTTTCCTTACACCTGCTGTCCTGTTCACCTAGCAGCAAATAGGTACCTGGGTGTTAGTCGACTGGTGTGGGTCGCATCCTGGGGGACAAGATTAAGGACCCCAATGGAAATAAGTTAGACAGTCCTCGATGACGCACTGACTTTCTTGGGTTATCCTGGGTGGCTAACCCTCCGGGGTTAAAAATCCGAACGAAATCTTATCTTATCTTATCTCTTAAATTGCCGACCTAGAAAATGTACAGAGAACTTTCACGGCGCGCATAACGGAGATAAAACACCTCAGTTATTGGGAGCGCTTGAGGTTCCTAAACCTGTATTCCCTGGAACGCAGGAGGGAGAGATACATGATTATATACACCTGGAAAATCCTAGAGGGACTAGTACCGAACTTGCACACGAAAATCACTCACTACGAAAGCAAAAGACTTGGCAGACGATGCACCATCCCCCCAATGAAAAGCAGGGGTGTCACTAGCACGTTAAGAGACCATACAATAAGTGTCAGGGGCCCGAGACTGTTCAACTGCCTCCCAGCACACATAAGGGGGATTACCAACAGACCCCTGGCAGTCTTCAAGCTGGCACTGGACAAGCACCTAAAGTCAGTTCCGGATCAGCCGGGCTGTGGCTCGTACGTTGGTTTGCGTGCAGCCAGCAGCAACAGCCTGGTTGATCAGGCTCTGATCCACCAGGAGGCCTGGTCACAGACCGGGCCGCGGGGGCGTTGACCCCCGGAACTCTCTCCAGGTAAACTCCAGGTGAGAGTGCAGTTCCCGCCTGTGTGGTCTTTGCAGTAATGTGAGATTTTAGGTTCAGTGTGTGGTCGAGGGTAACACCAAGGACAACTGTCGAGAAGGAGCGTGGGATGGGGGTACGGGAGGTGCTTGTTATGAGTTCGACAGGAGTGGGGACATCACGCATTCTATGGAAGTAAGTGATTTTTTACTTATTTGGGTTGGTTTTGATGCGCCATAATAATTCCCAGGCGGTAATCCTGTCGACCTCTCTTTGTGTCCTGCGTGCAAGGAAACGAAAGTTTTCATGTGTTGTGAGTTGAGTGATGTTGTCTGCGTAAGAAAGGGTAAGTGTGTTTGGGTAAAGAGGTTCAGGTAAATCATTCGTGTAGAGTATATATAGGGTGGGAGACAGGACAGAGCCTTGGGGTACACCCGCTTTTAATGTGAAATAATCAGAATAATGATCTCTGAACCGTATACGCATCGTTCGGCCATCTAAAAAGTGACATAATAATTTCATCATATTTACAGTTAAGTCAAAGGACGTGCAAAGTTTGTATTTTAATCCTTCATGCCAAACAGTGTCAAAAGCTTTCTCTACGTCTTGTACCTAGTTCAGCCATCAAAACTTTGGAGCCCGGTCCCTGGACCCATTGTGTACCTCTGTAATCTGTAAATACCTTTGTAACTTGTCATGATTGTGACTAGACCTACCTGGAGTTCATTACCTTTGTAAATTGTGAGTTCATTACCTTTGTAAATTGTGAATTCATTACCTCTGTAACTTGCTCAGCTATCAAAACTTTGAGGCCCAGTCCCTGGACCAATTATGTACCTCTGTAATCTCCCACAGGATGGGTATGGGGTGCATAATAAACATATTAAACTAACTTAAACTAACTACGTCTTTGGCGACAAGGGCGGAGGTACAGTTCTGGGCTTTATTGATACGTACATAGTTCAGGATTATATTCAAAACGTCTTGGGTAGATCGTTGTTGTCGGAAACCGAATTGTCTTTCAGTAAGCAAGTTATGTGTCTCTAGGTGAGTCCTGAGTCGCATATTTACAAGTCGTTCAAAGGTCTTACCCAAAATTTCAAGGAGGCTAATAGGTCTATAGTTCTTGGGGTCAGTCAATTCTTTTCCAGGTTTTAGTATGAGACATGCAGTTGCAGATTTAAAGAATGGGGGGAAATAGCCGGATGCAAGAGAGGCATTAAAGAGGTCAGTGATAGCGGAAGCAACAGAAAGTGGAAGGTGACGAAGGACTGAATGTGATAGACCAGAAGCACCTGGAGCTTTTTTCGGAAGGTGTGTTAGTAAGGAGTGAACATCATTTACAGTAAAAGGAGAGTATAGAGGATGCGTGGAAGATAGGGTGTTTAGGTTTATGATTGGATCAGGATTGGTTAAATCTTCATGGTTGGATACCCATCTCTCTATGTCTAATGTATGTGCTATGACAGCTTGGTCTGGTGGATGTGGGTGGAAGATGTTTTCCCATATGTCTTTGAAAATATGTACAGCTTCAGCAGGGTCAGAGATCTGTCTGTTGTTGTGATTTATGTGTCTAAAGGTTGTGGATCGAGGGGTGCCTGTAAGTTTCCGAATGGATGACCAGAATGCTTTGGGATCTCTTGTACGCTGTACATCTGTTGTGTTTATAACTGATTGCCAATGTCGGGCGTGGTCATCATCTAGGCTATGGATGATATGTGTACGTAAACTAGTGAGGTCCCATCGGATGATATTTAGTCTGTTTTAGTTTGCTAGGAAACGGTGTCTGTAACATGTGAGTAATCTTTTTGTTCTTTCTGATGGGCGAAAAGAGTAACGTACTTTGTGGTGTGTCATTGGGACAACCTCTGTAGCGGTTTGGGTAATTGATTGTTGAATGTGTTGAATTTGTGTGTCTATGTCTGATACTGGTCTATTGTCATAGTTGTGTGTGAGATCAAGAGTGTTTAGGCGTTGTTTGAACAGATCCCAGTCCGCCTGAGAATAAGCTGGAGAGGGGCGAACTGGAATGAGTATAGGATTTGAGGAAATATGGAAAATGATAGGAATGTGGTCAGATCCAGAGAGCGGTCCTGGTGTTGTGTAGTGATGTAAGCGATTACTAGCTCTGTTTGTAAAAATTTTATCCAGGGTGCCTTGGCCATTGTATGTATAGACTGTTGGGAAGTAAGGTCTGAGGTGTATAAGATGTTTCTGTGTTACAAGTGTATGAAGTTGCCTTCCACGCAAATTTGTGGAGTTGTCATGGAAGTCTGTGTGTTTGGCGTTGAGGTCGGCAAGTAGGTATACAGGGAGATGTGTATGATTAAAAAGAGTGGTTAAATCATGAATGTTAATGTTTTGGTGGGGTCTGGTATATGTCGTGTACAGGATGATGGGTCCGTGAACCGCGTAAATTTTCACAGTCATGCTGTGAGAATATGTAAATGGAAGGGATAAGAACTCATGTTTAATGGTACCTTTAACAAGAATAGCTACGCCATTCCAGTTTTCAGCAGGAGATTGGCGGGCTGTATATCCTAAGTGTCTGACTCGTTGATCATCACGCACACACGTGCTGTTTAATAACAACACGTCTGGTTGTTCTGATTCAACGAGGTCAGCAAGAATGTATTTGTTTGCGTTATAAGCTCGTATGTTAAATTGAATAACCTTAAGGGCCATGGTTGGGGTTACTTGATGGTCGGGAATGTAAGTCTTTCCTATTTATGTCTTGCTAACCCATCATGTGTGTACCATCACCTGATCTATATTGGGTCGGTTGTGATTTACGGTTTCTGGATTGGGAACGGGAAGGGAAAGGGGAAGATGAGGGGGGCCTGGAGTAGGAGGTGGGACTAGATGTAGTGGTAAGATGAGAGGATGACTAACCAGAGGAGGAGCAGGACGGCTATATATAGGCAGGAAGAGGTGGTGGTAGTAGTAGTAGTACAAGAGTTGTATATAATACCGACAAGATGAAATTATGACACATGCACAACACCCGGGCATCCCCATCATAGACGTTTCGCCATCCAGCCAGCCACTGGATGGCGAAACGTCCACAACAAAGACAACCAGACGCCGCACATGTGTCTTAATTTCATCAGTAGTTGTAGTAGTAGTAGAAGAAGAAGAGGTAGTAGTAGTGGTAGTGGTAGAAGCGGGAAATAAAAAGGACGAGCCAGTCAAAAACAAAGGAAGGGGAGCACTGCAAGAGAGCTAGATGCCCACAGAGGGAGAGCAAGCGCACAGAGGTGCGTGAAAGGGAAGTGGTGAAATAAATGAAGAAGGAACAGAAACACGAGACAGGAGAGAGAAAGACAACCCAGAGGAGAAAAGGAAAGAGGAAAGGGGAAGAGGAAGAAGAAGAAAAAGAAAAAGAAAAAAATGAGGATTCAGGTTAAGTCACGGGTGTTCTGAAGATTGGAGCATTTTACAATGTAGTGGGAGAGGAAGGATCTACAGAGACGAAGCCAGGGCTAAGGTTCATACAAGGAAAGTTGTGTATTAGAGAGGATTCAACTAGACGGCGACTGTTCGAGTTGGAAGTAGGGAAGACAGTTTTAGCAGAAGACCAGTCAATAGGATGGCTATGATCTCTGACGTGACAGAAAAGAGCATTGTTAGTGTCGGCAAGCCTAACACTATTTTTGTGCTCCCTAAGTCTGTCAGAAAGAGATCGACCAGTTTCTCCGAAGTATTGAAGAGGACAGGAGGAGCAAGAAATAGAGTAGACACCAGGAATATCTGTAGAGGGAGGAGAGGTATGAACGAGATTAGTGCGAAGAGTGTTAGTCTGGCGGAAGGTAAGCTTGATGTCTAAGGGACGGAGAGAATTGTTGAGATTAGAAAGACCGGAAATGTAGGGAAGGCAGAGGATAGAAGAGTTCTCATGAGTAGAGAGTTTGGGAGAGAAGAAATTGCGTTTAGCACGTGAGAGGGCAGAGTCTATGAAATGGGAAGGATAGCCAAGACGGGAGAACGAATTATGAAGAGTGGAAATTTCTGCTGGAAGGAACTGAGGATCACAGATGCGGAGGGCACGGAGAAAGAGGGAGATAAGAACACTTTTCTTGACAGGGGAAGCATGATAGGAAAAGTAGTGAATGTACATGCCACTGTGCATAGGTTTACGGTAAACGGAAAAGGAAAAACCTGTATCTGAGCGGTGGACATGGACATCAAGGAAAGGAAGCAAGGAATTAGATTCCCATTCAGCTTTAAACTTAATGGAAGGGGCAAGATTATTAAGAGCTTCAAGAAAAGGTTGGAAGAGACTGGAGTCATGAGGCCACAGAGCAAAGATGTCATCCACATAGCGGAGCCAGAGTGAAGGTTGCACATCGAGGGTAGGAAGAAGAACAGTCTCGAAGTATTCCATGTAAAGATTAGCAAGGACATGAGAGAGAGGAGAGCCCATAGCAACACCGAAGGTTTGAGAATGGGGAATGTACATACCCCATCTAGCCTGGGGGAATATGCATACCCCATGTACCTGGAGTTTACCTGGAGAGAGTTCCGGGGGTCAACGCCCCCTCGGCCTCCTGGTGGATCAGAGCCTGATCAACCAGGCTGTTGCTGCTGGCTGCACGCAAACCAACGTACGAGCCACAGCCCGGCTGATCAGGAACTGACTTTAGGTGCTTGTCCAGTGCCAGCTTGAAGACTGCCAGGGGTCTGTTGGTAATCCCCCTTATGTGTGCTGGGAGGCAGTTGAACAGTCTCGGGCCCCTGACACTTATTGTATGGTCTCTTAACGTGCTAGTGACACCCCTGCTTTTCATTGGGGGATGCTGCATCGTAACCGGGAAATGTTCGGTGTTTTTTCTATTCCATTACGGTTTTTGTTTTATTCTCCATTATATATTGTTTCAGTATTATTCTAAGCTGTAAGTTTTGTTTGAGTTCACGCTTTTTTTTTTTTTTTGAGAAATTAGATGATTTATGATTGTATTTCATTTTAATATGATTATGCATGCGGGTAACAAACTGAGGAAAATGAAAAAAAAAAGCATATCTAAATCGGCCAGACAAACGAGAAAATACTCAATGTCGACAACCTGTGGTCCGTGAGGGATCTTGTTGAGACCAGCCCAAAAGTATTCTTTGGCCCCGGCCCTGGTGAGGCTTGAGCTGTCATTGAGAAGATTCTTAGGTAAATCTTAATTTCATGGTATACGTAGCAGACACACATCAAGCTTTGTTCAGGGATCTAAATCGTTTTATATGGGCAAGTATATGAGGTGCTGAATGTAATAAGTGAAGCTTCAATGGAACTGTCCCTCAGCCCGATTCCTTTCATAGCTTACATTGATGACCTCGAATTGGGCTAACATTTAAACATACAAAAGTTAGCAGGCGACATGAAATTCGGGAAACACTGCTTCTATAGCACAGATATGCTGGCGCAACCCTCAAGGAAGTGCTTGGACGCCGGTGAAGGGCTCTTGATCAAACGAATTGGGTCTATTTCTTTCTTGGATCGTGCCTAATTGCCTGCTAGGCGCTGTATGTACCTACGGTTTCGGCGGCTCCTCCCTCTCATGAATGCAATAATAATTACAAACTGAAGTAACCGGAGACGTACAGTGTGAACTTTAATACAGACGAGTGCCAAATAACGTATTTTTTCCATAATAATGTAAAATATGAATATATAATGTATGGAAACCAATTAGCCGATATAAAAGAGGACTTATGAATCATTATTACCAACAGCATAAAGTATGTTAAATATTGTATAGCTACGAGCGAGCCTGCTAGAAATATAAAATATAAAACACCAGACACAATATAAAGCACTTAACAGACTTTATTCTGAATATGCTGCGCAGTATTGGTCTTCTGATTACATAAAAGACGAAGATACACTAGTACAGAGAAGAGCAGCAAAACTCTCATCATTAAAAACAAACCATATATTAAAACTCACAATACTTAATCTGCTTTCCCTTAGGAAAAAGAAACTGGGATCTCGTTCAACTATTCAAACTACTAAGTAAATTTGACATTCAGACATGAGGAACTATTTTTTGCAGTTATAGAATCTCTGTAACAGAATCACCCATGACAGTTGTAAGCACTAAAAGAACGTAGCTCATTAACAACCTGCTGGACCAGCCCGATGAATACCTGAATGAAATAACTTGCAGCAGGGACTGGTTGTGGTCATTTAAATAATGCTGCAGCTCAGGAACTATCTTAAAACGCTCAGTTAACTATGAGCCACTCAGGCATAGTAGCAGTATTAGTATTAGTATTAGTAGTAGTAGTAGTAGTAGTAGTAGTAGTAGTAGTAGTAGTAGTAGTGGTAAAAGTAGTTGTGATAATAGCTCTAGCAAATTATATAAAATTTTCCTTCCAACTTTCTTAATGTGTGTGTGTGTGTGTGTGTGTGTGTGTGTGTACTCACCTAGTTGTACTCACCTAGTTGAGGTTGCGGGGGTCGAGTCCGAGCTCCTGGCCCCGCCTCTTCACTGATCGCTACTAGGTCACTCTCCCTGAGCCGTGAGCTTTATCATACCTCTGCTTAAAGCTATGTATGGATCCTGCCTCCACTACATCGCTTCCCAAACTATTCCACTTACTGACTACTCTGTGGCTGAAGAAATACTTCCTAACATCCCTGTGATTCATCTGTGTCTTCAGCTTCCAACTGTGTCCCCTTGTTACTGTGTCTAATCTCTGGAACATCCTGTCTTTGTCCACCTTGTCAATTCCTCTCAGTATTTTGTATGTCGTTATCATGTCCCCCCTATCTCTCCTGTCCTCCAGTGTCGTCAGGTTGATTTCCCTTAACCTCTCCTCGTAGGACATACCTCTTAGCTCTGGGACTAGTCTTGTTGCAAACCTTTGCACTTTCTCTAGTTTCTTCACGTGCTTGGCTAGGTGTGGGTTCCAAACTGGTGCCGCATACTCCAATATGGGCCTAACGTACACGGTGTACAGGGTCCTGAATGATTCCTTATTAAGATGTCGGAATGCTGTTCTGAGGTTTGCTAGGCGCCCATATGCTGCAGCAGTTATTTGGTTGATGTGCGCTTCAGGAGATGTGCCTGGTGTTATACTCACCCCAAGATCTTTTTCCTTGAGTGAGGTTTGTAGTCTCTGACCCCCTAGACTGTACTCCGTCTGCGGCCTTCTTTGCCCTTCCCCAATCTTCATGACTTTGCACTTGGTGGGATTGAACTCCAGGAGCCAATTGCTGGACCAGGTCTGCAGCCTGTCCAGATCCCTTTGTAGTTCTGCCTGGTCTTCGATCGAGTGAATTCTTCTCATCAACTTCACGTCATCTGCAAACAGGGACACCTCAGAGTCTATTCCTTCCGTCATGTCGTTCACAAATACCAGAAACAGCACTGGTCCTAGGACTGACCCCTGCGGGACCCCGCTGGTCACAGGTGCCCACTCTGACACCTCGCCACGTACCATGACTCGCTGCTGTCTTCCTGACAAGTATTCCCTGATCCATTGTAGTGCCTTCCCTGTTATCCCTGCTTGGTCCTCCAGTTTTTGCACCAATCTCTTGTGTGGAACTGTGTCAAACGCCTTCTTGCAGTCCAAGAAAATGCAATCCACCCACCCCTCTCTCTCTTGTCTTACTGCTGTCACCATGTCATAGAACTCCAGTAGGTTTGTGACACAGGATTTCCCGTCCCTGAAACCATGTTGGCTGCTGTTGATGAGATCGTTCCTTTCTAGGTGTTCCACCACTCTTCTCCTGATAATCTTCTCCATGATTTTGCATACTATACATGTCAGTGACACTGGTCTGTAGTTTAATGCTTCATGTCTGTCTCCTTTTTTAAAGATTGGGACTACATTTGCTGTCTTCCATGCCTCAGGCAATCTCCCTGTTTCGATAGATGTATTGAATATTGTTGTTAGGGGTACACATAGCGCCTCTGCTCCCTCTCTCAATACCCATGGGGAGATGTTATCTGGCCCCATTGCCTTTGTGTGTGTGTGTGTGTGTGTGTGTGTGTGAATATCTGCTGCTCGTGTTGGAAAGGGTCAGAAGACTCTGCGTTTCGTCTCTTCCTTCAGAATCAAGAAAAGTGTTGTGTATGTGAATTCAGTGAGGGAACATAACGGTCACCATGGGTAGGTGAGGTCAGTGAGGGAAGGCCTAATGGAGGAGGAGGAGGCGGAGGCGGAGGTTGAGGGGTAAAACTGTGTCTCCCCCTTCCCCAAACAGGTGCGCATACACCGTGTGCTCGTGTTACAACAATGGAGTGTTTGTTCACCGTGTGTATAGTGTATATAGTGTATAGTGCGTAGTATGAGCATGGTATGCGTATAGCACGTGTAGTGTAAAGCGGCGTGTCGTTTATAGTGGGGGCTGTGCACAGAGCATAGTGGTGTATAGTAACAGGTGCACAGAGCATAGTGGCATATAGTAACAGGTGCACAGAGCATTGTGTTGTATAGTGACTTGTCCTGGGAGGGAGTGAGTGCCCTACTCCGCCTCATCACGCATCTTCCACTCCTCCCTTTCCTCCACTGCCCACCACAAGGAGGGGAGACCCCTCTCCTCCCCCTACCACCACCATGAACCACATGCGGTATGTGCCATGCACCATTTTTCCTTCAGCCTGGGCTTACCACACAGTTTGAGGTATGGCAGATGATGAAGCCAGCCAGCCACAAAGCCAGGGAAACAGTGCACCCAACAATGAAAGAAGAGGTACATGTCAGGTGTGCGGAGAGTTTCGAGCACGCAACAGGGATGGTCGCATTCGTGCACACAATGGGTGTGCAGGATCACATATGCCCCCAGCAGAGAGCAGCCCACAGCCTCCACAGGCAGATGACAATTCCAATGGCAACCTCCTCACTTGTGATAACCTTCTGTTGGCATTCAAATCCACTGCTAACAGTACCCTATCCCACATCCCTAAAGCGGCTCGCCCATATGCAGCAGGGAAGTTCACAGACCTTCTCAAGCAGGTGAATGGAGGTTCCACCAACTTAGAAGCCCGAGGCACCATCCAAGCATGGCGCAACCTGCTCCTGTTCGGCAATGTCTGTCTTGCAGTCCCTGAGAGACAAGGCAAACTGCTAACCACGTCAGTTATCAAGGCAGTGCGCAACTATCCAAGAACGGATAATTGTGTCCCTCTGCCCCATCATCGCAGGAATCACAAAGGTAGACCCAAGAAAAGTCCCACTGAAAACGAGAAAATTTGCGCACAGGTTAGCAAAAAAATTGAAGAAGATAACACAGTGGGAGCAATCCGAATAATTACAAGTGACGACACTGTAGCCCCCAAAGATGAGACCACAGCCCAAGCACTAAGAGACAAGCATCCAACCAGGGACACCATAGCCATCAACAACAACCCTGAGGAAGACCCCATCACTGAACAATTAATTTTGCCTAAATCGGAAGTCTATAAGGCGATTGTGTCATTTCCTGCAGGATCTGCAGGAGGTTACACTGGAATTCGACCTCAGCACCTCAAGGAGATGGTAAATCCAGTACTCGGTGCATCTGAATCACTTCTTCTCACCGAGTTGACAACTTTCGTCAACAACTGCCTGGCTGGGCGAATCCCAGAAGAAATTAAACCTTTCTTTTTTGGAGCCTCACTGTGTGCCTTGAAGAAGAAGGATGGGGGAATCAGACCCATTTCGGTTGGAAACACTCTTCGCCGTCTCGTTGCCAAAGCAGCAGTAAGAAGCATTCGCCTAGAAGCTGCCAGTTTACTCCAGCCACACCAACTGGGCTTTGGGGTCCCTCAAGGCAGTGAAGCTGCAGCTCATGCGGCAAGGGCCTACATCAGGGACCTACCAGAAGACAAGGCCGTAGTCAAACTTGACTTTAGAAATGCCTTTAATATGGTAAAGAGAGATGCTGTCTTGCCAGCTGTTCGGGATCGCTTCCCCAGTCTTTTTCCCTTCATTTCAGCCGGGTACAGCAAACCCTCAATTCTTTTGTTTGGAGAACATGAAATTCTCTCATCAGAAGGTGTTCAGCAGGGTGACCCACTAGCTCCACTTCTCTTCTGCTTGGCAGTAAGAGAACTAACTTCCAGCCTAAGCAGCGAGCTCAATATCTGGTACCTGGATGATGGCACTCTGGCAGGTACTGAAGAGTCCCTGGTAGGGGACCTACAACTGGTGAAAACACAGGGAGAAGACTTGGGACTCATCCTCAATCCCTCTAAGTGTGAAATCATCACAGCAAACCAGGAAATAATCAATGCTGTGCGAAGAATCCTCCCAGAAGTCTCTACTACCACTCCGTCTAACAGTACCCTCTTGGGAGCACCGCTGGGTCACCAGGCCATCTACACAGTCCTCAAGGACAAATTGAATGACCTGATGAGAATGGAGGAGAGAATAAGCAATCTTGATGCCCATGATGCTCTGTATCTTCTCACAAGGTGCCTTACTATTCCAAGACTCACTTACTTCCTCAGGTGTGCACCCTCTTTTGACAACCCAACACTCGACGAATATGACGCACACCTGAGGTCAACCCTTAAGAAGGCACTGAACCTGTCACTAGAGGATCAGCAATGGGATCAGGCAACCCTCCCAGTACGACTGGGAGGTATAGGGGTGCGCAAAGCAACGCATGTTGCTTTACCTGCTTTTCTGTCTTCATGTTTGGCTTCCAGTGCTTTAGTCAAAAAGATTGTTCCCGAACGCTTGAGAGACATGGTAGGAGCTCAAGACCCCAGGTTTACTGAAGCAGCGATTCGGTGGGACACCCTTACAGATTCCTCCAGTAGACCAGCTCCTCCCAAAGAACACAAACAGTCCCACTGGGACAAACCGATCATGGAAAAAATCGCCAACACAATGCTCTCCAACGCCTCAGGAAAGGACAAAGCTCGTCTCCTGGCAGTGAAGGCACCACACTCAGGAGATTTCCTGTTTGCTGTTCCCAATTCCTCCTTGGGCACTCGACTAGACCCACAGGCCATTTGGATTGGTGTTGCTCTTCGCCTAGCCGCCCCCATCCTCACCGAACATAGGTGTATTTGCGGCAGGGCGACAGCTGATCAATTCGGACTTCATGGTCTCGTGTGTCACACAGCAGAAGGGAAGTATGCCAGGCATGAGGAGGTCAATGATATCATAAAGAGAAGCCTCGCCACAGCCCGTTGCCCAGCTCAACGGGAACCCCAAGTGCAGAGGTCTGACGGAAGTCTAAAGCGTCCTGATGGAGCCACTATGCTACCTTGGAAGGATGGAAAGCAGATTGCCTGGGACTACACATGTGCCGCCACATTGGCAGACACCTACTTGCCATACTCCGTAGTGGAAGGGGGTGGAGCTGCCAGCCACAGGGAGACTCAGAAGATCCGCAAATATGAAGACCTTTCCCCTTGCTATAACTTCATCCCAATAGGGTCAGAGACCCTTGGAGCATGGGGCAAGTGTGCTCTAAAGTTCCTAATAGAGCTGGGTGAAAAGCTCATCATAGAAACAAAGGACCACAGGGCGACCAGCTTCCTCTTCCAGAGACTCAGTGTTGCGATCCAGAGAGGAAATGCCTGCAGCATTCTGAGCACGCGGCCCACCGCCGGGGAGCTGGACGAAGTATTGGAGATGTAGCTCTGAGTTACCTATGTTGTTTTACTTTGTATCGTAGTTTTGTGAATGTTCTGTCAATGTATTTTGTCTTTAAATAAAATATATATATATATATAATATAGGGGGTGGTAGGAGAAAATTCTCAAACAGCTTCAGGGAGAATATTGAGTTTTCCCTGAAGCAAGTTTATTCTTTTCTCTGAGGATGAGGGTCCCTATAACAGTTCTAGAGGTGGTACCTCCCTATATTTATATATATATATATATATATATATATATATATATATATATATATATATATATATATATATATATATATATATATATATATATATATATATATATATATATATATATATATATATATATATATATATATATATATATATATATATATATATATATATATATATATACATATATATATATATATATATATATATATATATATATATATATATATATATATATATATATATAATATATATATATATATATATATAAACGGTACATGTTGTTACGTGTGTATCACCGATTATAAGGCGAAAATCTCATCCAGCTCCTCAGAGCTGGGGCGTGTGCCCAAAATGCAGCATGCATTACCCCTTTGAACAGCCGCACTGAGCCGCTGGAACAGAAAACTAGCTGCCCTGGGATCCCTAGTTACCCTGATGAGTCTTTTTCCCAGCTCCTTAAGGAGATTAGATGCACTCTT
Source organism: Cherax quadricarinatus (assembly GCF_038502225.1). Taxonomy (NCBI): domain Eukaryota; kingdom Metazoa; phylum Arthropoda; class Malacostraca; order Decapoda; family Parastacidae; genus Cherax; species Cherax quadricarinatus. Next base: position 14,205,978 of record NC_091338.1, read on the forward strand.
TCCCCATGAGCCAAGGGTCTCTGAGCCTATGGGAACAAACATATAATGATGGGCAAGTTCTCCATATTTTCTAGACTTTTGGGACTCCCTAAAGCTGGCAGCTGCCCCTCCTTCCTCCCTGGTGTATTGGAGATAGGTATCAGCCAAGGTAGATGCACATGTATAGTCCCACACCACCTGCTTCCCATCTGTCCAGGCTTGAAGGGTGATACCATATATATATATATATATATATATATATATATATATATATATATATATATATATATATATATATATATATATATATACATATATATATATATATATATATATATATATATATATATATATATATATACATATATATATATATATATATATATATATATATATATATATATATATATATATATATATATATATATATATATATATATATATATATGTTAGTGCCGAATAGGCAGAACTTGCTATCTTGGCTTAAATAGCAACACTTATCTTGCCATACAGGACAAGCGAAAATTTTTGTATGCAATAATTTCGCCAAAATCATTCTGAACCTAACGAAAAAAATATATTTCACTGTGTTTGTTTAGTATTAAATTATTGTAAACAAATCTAAAATATACTTAGTTGGGTTAGGCTAAAATAAATTGCTCTTGTTATAATAAGGTTAGGTAAGTTTTCTAAGATTCTTTTGGTGCAAAATTAAAATTTTTCACATTAACATTAATGAAAAATTCATATCTTTAAACGTATAAGAGAAAATTTTCGAAAGGACTTCATTTTAAATGAGTTCTTGCTAATTGACCAGTTTTACATATTCGGCACGACATATATATATATATGGATATCTAGTCGTCGGCACTGTGACCGGATACATTTCGGGGTGGAGAGAGAATTCTGCTATACAGATACTCTCTCTCTCTCTCTCTCTCTCTCTCTCTCTCTCTCTCTCTCTCTCTCTCTCTCTTATTGGGATATAGAGAGAAGGTAGAGGAGGAAGTGATCGAAGAGCTGGCGGAGAGGCAGGCGGCAATGCGCAGGGGTCTAAGGTGTGAACACACACACACACACATGACATGACGGAAGGGATAGACTCAGAAGTATCGCTGTTTGCAGATGATGTGAAGTTAATGAGGAGAATTAAATCAGATGCGGACCAGACAAGTCTACAAAGAGACCTGGACAGACTGAACACCTGGCCCAGCAACTGGCTCCTAGAATTTAAGCCAGCCAAATGCAATGTCATGAAGATCAGAGAAGGGCAAAGAAGACCGCAGACAAAGTATAGGCTAGGAAGCAAAAGATTGCAAACCTCACTCAAAGAGAAAGATCTTGGAGTGAGTATAATACCGAGTACATCTCCAGAAGCACACACCAACCAGATAACTGCTGCAGCATATGGGCGCCTGGCAAACCTGAGAATAGCGTTCCGGTACCTCAGTAAGGAATCGTTCAAGACTGTACACCGTGTACGTTAGGCCAATACTGGAGTACGCAGCACCAGTTTGGAACCCACACCTGGTCAAGCACGTCAAGAAATTAGAAAAAGTGCAAAGGTTTGCAACAAGGCTGGTTCCAGAGCTAAGGGGAATGTCCTATGAAGAAAGGTTAAGGGAAATCGGACTGACGACACTGGTGGACAGGAGAGTCAGGGGAGACATGATAGCGACATGCAAAATACTGCGTGGAATAGACAAGGTGAACAGAGACAGGATGTTCCAGAGATGGGACACAGAAACAAGGGGTCACAATTCGAAGCTGAAGAGTCAGATGAGTCAAAGGGATGTTAGGAAGTATTTCTTCAGCTACAGAGTTGTTAGGAAATGGAATAGTCTGGCAAGCGATGTAGTAGAGGCAGGAACTATACATAGTTTTAAGACGAGGTATGATAAAGCTCATGGAGCAGGGAGATGGAGGACCCAGTAGCGGTCAGTGAAGAGGCGGGGCCAGGAGCTGAGTCTCGTCCCCTGCAACCACAATTAGGTGAGTACACACACACACACACACTTGACTGGAAGGCAACAACGAGTCATGGTACGAGGTGAGGAATCACAGTGGGCGCCTGTGACGAGCGGGGTTCCACAAAGGTCGGTCCTAGGACCAGTGCTATTTTTGGTATATGTGAATGGCATGATGGAAGGGATAGACTCAGAACTGTCCCTGTTTGCAGATGATGTAAAGTTAATGAGAAGAATTAAATCAGATGAGGATCAGGCAGGACTCCAAAGAGACCTGGACAGACGGGACACCTGGTCCAGCAACTGGCTACTTGAATTTAACCCAGCCAAATGCAAAGTCATGAAGATCGGGGAAGGGCAAAGAAGACCGCAGACAGAGTATAGGCTAGGTGGCCAAAGACTGCAAGCCTCACTCAAGGACAAAGATCTTGGGGTGAATATAATACCGAGCACGTCTCCGGAAGCACACATCAACCAGATAACTGCTGCAGCATATGGGCGCCAGGCAAACCTGAGAATGGCGTTCCGATGCCTCAGTAAGGAATCGTTCAAGCCTGTACACCGTGTACGTCAGGTCCATACTGGAGCATGCAGCACCAGTTTGGAACCCACACCTGGTCAAGCACGTCAAGAAATTAGAGAAAGTGCAAAGGTCTGCAACAAGGCTAGTTCCAGAGCTAAGGGGAATGTCCTACGAAGAAAGGTTAAGGGAAATAGGCCTGACGACACTGGAGGACAGGAGGGTTAAGGGAGACATGATAACGACATACAAAATATTGCGAGGAATAGACAAGGTGGACAGAGACAGGATGTTCCAGAGATGGGACACAGAAACAAGGGGTCACAATTGGAAATTGAAGACTCAGATGAGTCAAAGGAATGTTTTGAAGTATTTCTTCAGTCACAGAGTTGTCAAATAGTTGAGTACACACACACACACACACACACACACACACACACACACACACACACACACACACACACACACACACACACACACACACAAAACGGGCCTAGTGTCTAATCAACATGTGTCTAGGACAAAATGGTAACTAACAAACACACACAAAAGTGCTTTTCACAACTACGGGTTCACTGTAGGAAAATCCTCTCACAAATCTTTTGAAAAAAGTACCCGGACTTTACCTAGAGAGGGTTTCGGAGGTCAAAGCCTCCGCGGCCCGGTCTGAAACTAGGCCTCATGGTGGATCAGGGCCTGATCAACCAGGCTGTTACTGCTGGCCGCACGCAAGTTGACGTACGAACCACAGCTCGGTTGGTCAGGTACTGACTTTAGGTGTCTGTCCAGTGCCTTCTTGAAGACAGCCAGGGGTCTACTGGTAACCCCCTTATGTATGCTAGGAGGCTATTGAACAGTCTTGGGCCCCGGACACTTATTTTATTGTCTCTCAATGTACTCGTGGCTCCCCTACTTTTCATCGGGGGAATGTTGCATCTCCTGCCGAATGTTGCATCTCCTGCAGGTTCGGTGCCAATCCCTCCTTAAACCAGAAAAATAAAGCAGTAATAAGTAACAGTACTGAGTGTTATCAGGAAATATCTGAGACATGAAACACAGGGTATATGGGAGGGAAGTGTCAAGTTTTTTTTTTTTGGAGGGGGGGGGGGTTGCAACGAGTGGGGTTCCGCAAGGATTGGCCCTGCACTCACTGCTGTTCTTAAAAGTTTGATACTGCCTTGATATTGTCTGCTATACACTATGGCATCAAGAGGAACTAGGTACTCAAAAGGAACTGCCTAGAGACATAATTACTGACCTGACCAAGAAATATTAAGATATAGTTGACACCCTTACTCTTCAGCCCAGGTCCACGAGTTGTCCCAAACAATATCACAGGCTAAATTCCAATTATCTGCTAGTCACAAGGTTAGTTTAATACTCATCCCGTGGGCGATTGTTATCCTATGTTAACCCCGTGAGCGGTAATCACCCTATGCCCTCCCCATGAGCAGTAGTCACCCAATACCCACCCTGTGAGCGGTAGTCATCCCACATCCATCGTGTGAGCAGTAGTCAACAGATACCTATCCCGTGGGTGGTAGTGACCCACCCATACCTATCCCGAGGGCAGTAGTGAAAAAAATCACAGAGGTCCATAATGAGTCCAGGGACTGTATCCCGACATTCTGTATGCTAAGCAAATTACAGTACTAATGAAATATTTACAATACAGTTATTGAATTATTTAACCAACTTTTTGCGAGTTAATTACCCAATTAGTGAATTCATTTAGACGAACATGAATCATGCAACAGATTACATATATTACAGCACAGTGTTAATTACTTATTTCCTGCCTAGATGTTAATTAAAAAAAGGAATAATCATTGGTCTTGATGATAAATGAGAGTCACCTTGGGTCACACAGTTCTTGAAGAACTGAAGGAAAAGATAGAGTATTTCAGATTCCTTTTATCAACGCTGTATAGCCCTTGTGGTTTAGCGTTTCTTTTTTATTATAATAATAATAATTCAGATTCCTTTGATGAAGAGTCACTCACCTGCCTGGAGACACCCGCCTCATTAAGAAGACTTGTACACCACATCTGGGAACATGTTTAAGTACTCATTGCCTGTCTATATTATACTAACTTTATCTAGATTCTGACATATGGTGTATCTGCAAGCGTCACGTACCAGTTAGAAAATATTTCTCTAATTGTCTGCTTAATGTGTTAAGAATTTTTAACTTTGGCTCAAAATCACATGTGTGAATGTTTTGTTCGTTGTTATTGGATTCTTTTAAAAATATTAAATTTAATTACGACCGGTTATCTCGATTTTTTAACTGTACAGTACTTAATCTTCGAAATTTAAGTGCATTTATGCATGAAAGTAGCACATACATGGTACAGGGTAATCCCCAGTATCATGGTGGATCCACCCATTCAAGGGCTCTTGATCCAAGGACCTGGAAATTACCCTCCCTTTCCTTTGATCAAACCTGCTTCCCATTCCCTACTCGCTGTATGACTCCTGCGGTGGCTAAAGCTCCCGCTTCACACACGGAGGGCCCGGGTTCGATTCCCGGCGGGTGGAAACATTCCGACACGTTTCCTTACACCTGTTGTCCTGTTCACCTAGCAGCAAATAGGTACCTGGGTGTTAGTCGACTGGTGTGGGTCGCATCCTGGGGGACAAGATTAAGGACCCCAATGGAAATAAGTTAGTTAGTCCTCGATGACGCACTGACTTTCTTGGGTTATCCTGGGTGGTTAACCCTCCGGGGTTAAAAAACCGAACGAAATCTTATCTTATCTTATCTTAACAGTAACATTGCATGTGATGGCTAATATGTGAGAAAGTAAACAAATATACTATATTACTATACAAGTATGAATGTCATCCCTTTCAATAAATCCATAAGTAAACAAGTTTATTTAGGTAGAATTTTACACAGTTTCTGGAATGATTACAGTTGTCTTACATAGTAACTTATGAGTGTAAATTACTTACGATAACCCCCCCCCTTAATGAAAACAGTGGAGTCCCTTTTTTTGTTGTCCATTCACTGATTGTTGTTCATTACCATATAGCATGGGTTTGTAGGCTTATATACGGCTTTGAAGGCTATGGGAGTTGTGGAAAATTTTTTGATTTTCCGAAACTATAGTGCCTAATAGGTGTTTAATGTGTCTATATGGGTCAAAAATGTATTTGAAAATAAGAGTAGAACCAAGAGTTCCCTTTGCGCATGCGCGGATGTGCGGGGGGGAGGGCGCGTATTGTTTTGAATGGTGGTGAGGAAGCTGAGAAAACATGGAACCACGAAATTGACGTTCACGGTGGCCTAAGGATTAATATAGGCCTCATTTCATAATAAGAAGTGTCGTAATTGTTCCTGGTGGAGAGTGAGGGAACGGGATTTACGGGACCACAGTAATAGAGTGGTAAAAGTGTGATAAGAGAAGGAGCGGGTGACTGACGCGCCACAATGGACTGTGTCCTGGGGAAAATTACCCTTGGATTAATCATCACTCATCGGTCTCAGATCTTAATGGAGTGACCTCTAGTTTGTATAATAGTTATGAGACGTTAAATCGGCTTGTGAATTGTAATGTAATTAATGATAATAACGCTAAGTTAAGAGAATATGTGAAGTGAAATAAGTCGTTTGCTCCGAGTGAACACGCTAGACCTCGTTGTTAACGAGACGAGGAAAGGGAAACTCCTTGAGTCACGACGTCTAAAGCAGGACAAACCAGCGGATACCTCGTCCTGCTGGAATGAGAATCGTGTCGGTGTAGCAGGACATCGAAAATGAGATGGTGAATCAAGAAATGAGGAATATCAATCACCCACAGTTAAGTAACCCTTCTAGTTATAGCAACCTTAGACTGGCCAGTAGTGGTATGTTATAATTAGATAGGTTACGAGTGATCCAGCTACATCAAGTGACCACCAGAGAACATCTGGTAAGTAGTGGGATTATGTACAAATGTTTTCCTTGACGGATGTATCCATGTGTGTCCTACCCCCCCCCCCCCTTCATTCAGTTAAACTAATATAATCTATACAGTCCACAATTAATTAGTAGCACCGTACTTGTGGGTGCTACCCAATCCATACTGGTCTCGGATAGATATGGATAAGATTGTGAGGTCGAGGGGACCACTTGGTGCGACCAGGGGTGGTTAAGTTTTCTCACATGTCTACACGGGGTGACTACGGTAAACAATATGATTGTCTCCCAATGAGATTACTGGTATGTATATAATGTTGAGGTACATACAGGTAAACACCCTAGAAAATTTTCCATATCTGCCCGTTGGTCCTTCGAGAACGGATGCAATCAGTGAAAAAATTAATTGAATTCATTACTTAATAATTAAGTGACTGATTGAAGGAAGTGGGTGTAGGGTGCACAAGTTTAATCGATCGTGTGATGGATGACAATTAGCCCAATTAATTGCTAGCACATGTGTGGCTAGGATATATACAAGAGTAAAGTGCAAGAATTACTCTTATAAGGCGCCTACTTAAGTTGTATAATCAGTGATTAATAATTCTCTAACCATGACTGGATCTAATGGAGTTAATGTGGCTGACAAGTCCGTGAATTTTAGAGTAATGAAAGCATCATTACAGGCTATTAAAAGCCATGTGACGAAGGCATTTGATTTAGTGAATCAAAGAACCGTGAACCCTAATGAATTAAAGTTATATTTAGATGCTTTAGAGAGTAGATTTGATTGGTACAAATTGTGGTTTAAAGACTGTGAAAGAGATCTGCTGGAGAATTGTGCAGATAGAATGGAAATGAATGTTTTAATTAATCAACATTACGAATTGGAAGAAAAACTGTCTTGTAAAAGTAAGGCTTTGAATAAATTAAAGGGTGTAAGCCAGGCAGTTGATCAACCTATTAATGCAAAGGGTGGGTTTGCCAAAACCTCCATAGTACGGTCTGGAGGAAATCAGACTAGGTCGGCAGGAATTAATTGTTCAATTGCAGACCAGCCAGCCAAACAGTTCTAAGGATATAACACATAATGACGCTGAAGTATCTGTCAAGTCTCAAAAGGGAAAATTAATCCCAGTGGTAATAATCATAGTTAAGAGTTAAATAGGCACATATCAAGTCAGGAATCAGTAATAGTGGTTCCTCACATCAAGGTAAGAGGAATAAGTACCTCGGTAAGTGTAACCCGGTTAATAAGAGGTCAGGCAAGGAAAAGAGAGACTGCCTCTTCTGCCAGGGTACTCATTTCACTAAAAATTGTAATGCCTGTAATTCATGGGACATTAAAGTGGAAAGAATGAAAGAACTTGACAGATTTATCAGATGTCTAGACAATCATAATGTAAAGGATTGTCATACCAAATTGAACAGTTGCTATCAATGCAACAAGGGAAAGCACCATACAGTTATGTGCAGGGTTGTATGTGATTCTTATAATAATGGTGACAATAATGATAATGTTAATAACCCTGACACTACAGTGACTGATGTAAAGGTTGCAGCTAATGGCAATAATGATGGCCTAGCTGAGGTAGCCTTGCCGGTGTTGGATGTAAAAATTCAGGATAAAGGGCATAAACCCAAAACCATACGGTGTCACTCTCCTCAACACTGGTACGGGCCATGTAATATATGGCAGACTACCGCCTAGTAATAATGACTAGAGGAAGTAGTGAATACGGTCACGGTGTCTTACTCATGAAAGGTCAACCCAGTACAAGTATTCTTCTATCGAGAATGATGTTGAACCAGTCTAATTTGTGGGAGCTGGACAGCATAGGGATTAATGTAAATGAGGAAAGTCCAAATGATTCCTTTACTCAGGAACAATACCTGAAGGATGTTAAATGTGAATCTGGACATTACTGGGTGCGACTTCCGTGGAAGCTTGACCGTCCAGAATTACCTACTAATTATAGGATGGCGTATGGACAGTTAAAGGGCCCAGCTCTGCGAACTGAGCAAGACACCAAAATTGTTGACTGCTTATAATGATATAATTAATAAGCAGTTAAATAATAAATTGTTCTTACTTCAGGCGACGATAAATGCACACCTTAAATGCACAGGCGGTCCACTGAGCGAAGTAATTGGGTAAATAATCTTATGTGGACAATTTCCGGGTGTGACGTCAACTGAAGAGGAACTAATGAGGATATGTGAAGGGGTTAATGAAATAATGCAGTAATGTGCTGGGGCTGACTTGGGATACTGAGAGACTTGTTATTGTTAAAGTCTCAAAATTCCAGTATGCCCAATAAATTAATCCAGGGAGCATAGGCTTATGCCCCTGAGAGAATGGAACACTAATTAGTCCATTTTGAGGGTTCAATAAATATGGATGGCCATGGAGTTGGTGCCTATATGCAGTAATGTGCTGGTACTGACTTGGGATACTGAGAGACTTGTTATTGTTAAAGTCTCAAAATTCCAGTATGCCCAATAAATTAATCCAGGGAGCATAGGCTTATGCCCCTGAGAGAATGGAACACTAATTAGTCCATTTTGAGGGTTCAATAAATATGGATGGCCATGGAGTTGGTGCCTATATGCAGTAATGTGCTGGGGCTGACTTGGGATACTGAGAGACTTGTTATTGTTAAAGTCTCAAAATTCCAGTATGCCCAATAAATTAATCCAGGGAGCATAGGCTTATGCCCCTGAGAGAATGGAACACTAATTAGTCCATTTTGAGGGTTCAATAAATATGGATGGCCATGGAGTTGGCGCCTATATGCAGTAATGTGCTGGGGCTGACTTGGGATACTGAGAGAGACTTGTTATTGTTAAAGTCTCATAATTCCAGTATGCCCAATAAATTAATCCAGGGAGCATAGGCTTATGCCCCTGAGAGGATGGAACACTAATTAGTCCATTTTGAGGGTTCAATAAATATGGGTGGCCAGTGAAGATGGGAAAATTGTACTCCACATTATGTAAGTCGTCTAGCAACGACCTCCGCCCGGCCGCAGTGTGGAAAATTTTTTGATTTTCCGAAACTATAGTGCCTAATAGGTGTTTAATGTGTCTATATGGGTCAAAAATGTATTTGAAAATAAGAGTAGAACCAAGAGTTCCCTTTGCGCATGCGCGGATGTGCGGGGGGGAGGGCGCGTATTGTTTTGAATGGTGGTGAGGAAGCTGAGAAAACATGGAACCACGAAATTGACGTTCACGGTGGCCTAAGGATTAATATAGGCCTCATTTCATAATAAGAAGTGTCGTAATTGTTCCTGGTGGAGAGTGAGGGAACGGGATTTACGGGACCACAGTAATAGAGTGGTAAAAGTGTGATAAGAGAAGGAGCGGGTGACTGACGCGCCACAATGGACTGTGTCCTGGGGAAAATTACCCTTGGATTAATCATCACTCATCGGTCTCAGATCTTAATGGAGTGACCTCTAGTTTGTATAATAGTTATGAGACGTTAAATCGGCTTGTGAATTGTAATGTAATTAATGATAATAACGCTAAGTTAAGAGAATATGTGAAGTGAAATAAGTCGTTTGCTCCGAGTGAACACGCTAGACCTCGTTGTTAACGAGACGAGGAAAGGGAAACTCCTTGAGTCACGACGTCTAAAGCAGGACAAACCAGCGGATACCTCGTCCTGCTGGAATGAGAATCGTGTCGGTGTAGCAGGACATCGAAAATGAGATGGTGAATCAAGAAATGAGGAATATCAATCACCCACAGTTAAGTAACCCTTCTAGTTATAGCAACCTTAGACTGGCCAGTAGTGGTATGTTATAATTAGATAGGTTACGAGTGATCCAGCTACATCAAGTGACCACCAGAGAACATCTGGTAAGTAGTGGGATTATGTACAAATGTTTTCCTTGACGGATGTATCCATGTGTGTCCTACCCCCCCCCCTTCATTCAGTTAAACTAATATAATCTATACAGTCCACAATTAATTAGTAGCACCGTACTTGTGGGTGCTACCCAATCCATACTGGTCTCGGATAGATATGGATAAGATTGTGAGGTCGAGGGGACCACTTGGTGCGACCAGGGGTGGTTAAGTTTTCTCACATGTCTACACGGGGTGACTACGGTAAACAATATGATTGTCTCCCAATGAGATTACTGGTATGTATATAATGTTGAGGTACATACAGGTAAACACCCTAGAAAATTTTCCATAGGAGTAGATGTGATTTTTTTATGCTGGTTTAACCTAGAATATCCCTACAATTTCTCAAAAATTGATTTGTTAGCCTAGATTTAAGTTAAATATGTTTATTATGTACCCCATCCTGTAATGTGAAGTAGGATGCCACTTCTCATACTATACTTGACTGGTATAATGTATGGGGGAATTATTAACCTATATGTAAACATAATATATGCGGGTCAGGCACATGGGACAAGACTGATAGATATTTAAGTAAATAAACAGATAGGCAGAGAAAGAGAGAGAGAGAGAGAGAGAGAGAGAGAGAGAGAGAGAGAGAGAGAGAGAGAGAGAGAGAGAGAGAGAGAGAGAGAGAGAGAGAGAGAGAGAGAGAGAGAGAGATTATTAGTAATATCAGGAGAAACGCTAAACTCGTAGGGTGTCATACAGTACATGGGGTATGGAAGGCAATCATGTTCGATCTAAGGAAAGGGAGGATAAGTCCACATCCTTGGAGAGAGAGAGAGAGAGAGAGAGAGAGAGAGAGAGAGAAGGGGTGGGAGAGGGGGCAGCAGTACTAAAAAAAAAATCACAAGCTGGAAGCCTCTCTTTTTAAAATCTATCCTAATATACAGACATTTACTCCATTTAAAAAAAGGATAATTAATGCGCATTTGAGCACACTCGTATGATATTCTAAGAGACAAAAACGACAATTTCAATACCAAAAAAAAAGTGTAAATAGTAAGTGTGTTTGGCAGTGTTGGCTACGTCAGTGCTTGTCCAAGTGACCCAACCCTCATATTGTACGTCTGGCAGTGCGCTGCTCCTAGCCTCAAGTCAGCTTTCGTACAGTAAGGACATTTCTAACCATTTTTCCGTAAAACCTTTTGTTTCACTCGCTTTTTCTCAATATTTATGATAGTGGCTAGTGCATAAGATATAGAAGAGCATTTTGGCAATAGGATTGGCGGATATATGACCAAAACAGGCATATATTTGTCTTTTGGCACTTTGTGACGTCATCAGCGTACTCTGAGGCAAAATGGCGGGTGAGAGACATTCTCCTAGAGTTCTAAGACCAGTGAGTGGTTTTTGGCCGATTTTGGCAATTTTCGTAGGCCTATGAATGCTTGACGGTGTGTTATCTATTGCAGATACGTTTGCAAAGTACCACTGCAACTACTGTGAAGAGGATGTTAATGGACTGAGGGTACGCTGTCTGGAGTGTGAAGACTTCGATCTTTGTTTACAGGTGAGGGTCACGTGACCAGCAGGGGCGCGGAGTTTGAACGTTACTCCATTAGTGGTGCACCTTACTCCACTCCTGGTGCACCTTACTCCACTCCTGGTGCACCTTACTCCACTCCTGGTGTACCTTACTCCACTCCTGGTGCACCTTACTCCACTCCTGGTGTACCTTACTCCACTCCTGGTGCACCTTACTCCACTCCTGGTGCACCTTACTCCACTCCTGGTGCACCTTACTCCACTCCTGGTGCACCTTACTCCACTCCTGGTGCACCTTACTCCACTCCTGGTGTACCTTACTCCACTCCTGGTGCACCTTACTCCACTCCTGGTGTACCTTACTACACTCCTGGTGCACCTTACTCCACTCCTGGTGTACCTTACTCCACTCCTGGTGTACCTTACTCCACTCCTGGTGCACCTTACTCCACTCCTGGTGTACCTTACTCCACTCCTGGTGCACCTTACTCCACTCCTGGTGTACCTTACTCCACTCCTGGTGCACCTTACTCCACTCCTGGTGCACCTTACTCCACTCCTGGTGTACCTTACTCCACTCCTGGTGCACCTTACTCCACTCCTGGTGTACCTTACTACACTCCTGGTGCACCTTACTCCATTCCTGGTGCACCTTACTCCACTCCTGGTGCACCTTACTCCACTCCTGGTGTACCTTACTCCACTCCTGGTGCACCTTACTCCACTCCTGGTGTACCTTACTCCACTCCTGGTGTACCTTACTCCACTCCTGGTGCACCTTACTCCACTCCTGGTGTACCTTACTCCACTCCTGGTGCACCTTACTCCACTCCTGGTGCACCTTACTCCACTCCTGGTGCACCTTACTCCACTCCTGTTGTATGCTACCCCACTCCTGGTGTATGCTACCCCACTCCTGGTGTATGCTACCCCACTCCTGGTGTATGCTACCCCACTCCTGGTGTATGCTATCCCACTCCTGGTGTATGCTACCCCACTCCTGGTGTATGCTACCCCACTAGCAGATGAACAAGAAGGCTTTAGGAAAGGTAGGGGGGTGTAGACCAAGTGTTTACAATGAAACAGGTGAACAGTATTTAGATAAGGCTAAAGAGGTTTTTGTGGCATTTATGGATTTGGAAAAGGCATATGACAGGGTTGATAGGGGGGGGGGGGCTGTGTCACAAATGTTGCAGGTGTATGGTATAGGATTTAGGTTCCTGAAAGCAGTGAAGAGTTTTTACGAGGATAGTGAGACTCCGGTTAGAGTATGTAGGAAAGAGGGAGATTATTTCCCAGTAACAGTAGGCCTTAGACAAGGATGTGTGATGTCACCATGGTTGTCCAATATATTCATAGATGGGGTTGTAAGAGAAGTGAATATGAGAGTCTTGGCAAGAGGTGTGGAGTAAAAAGATAAAGAATCAAACACAAAGTGGGAGTTGTCACAGTTGCTTTTTGCTGATGAGACTGTGCTTTAGGGAGATTCTAAAGAGAAGTTGCAGAGGTTGGTGGATGAATTTGGTAGGGTATGTAAAAGAATAAAATTAAAAGTGAATATAGGAAAGAGGAAGGTTACGAGTATAACAAAAAGATTAGGTGACAAAAGATTGGATATTAGATTGGAGGGAGAGAGTATGGAGGAGGTGAATGTATTCAAATATTTGGGAGTGGACGTGTCAGCAGATGGGTCTAGGAAAGATGAGATGAATCATAGAATTGATGAGGAGTCTGTGAAGACAAAGAACTTTGTCCTTGGAAGCAAAGAGGGTAATGTATGAGAGTATAGTTTTACCAACGCTCTTATATGGGTGTAAAGCATGGGTGATGAATGTTGCAGCGAGGAGAAGGCTGGAGGCAGTGGAGATGTCATGTCTGAGGGCAATGTGTGGTGTGAATATAATGCAGAGAATTCATACTTTGGAAGTTAGGAGGTGCGGGATTGTCAAAGTTGTTGTCCAGAGGGCTGAGGAGGGGTTGTTGATGTGGTTTGGACATGTAGAGAGAATGGAATGAAACAAAATGACTTGGAGAGTATATAAATCTGTAGTGGAGGGAAGGTGGGGTAGGGAGGTTTTGTGTGGGAGGGGCTTGGACTTCCAGCAAGCATGCGTGAGTGTATTTGATGGTTTTTAATACTTGACGTGCTGTTGGAGTGTGAGCAAAGTAACATTTATGAAGGGATTCAGGGAAACCAGCTGGCCGGACTTGAGTCCTGGAGATGGGAAGTACAGTGCCTGCACTCTGAAGAAGGGGTGCTAATGTTGCAGTTTTATAAACTGTAGTGTAAAACACCCCTCTGCCAAGACAGTAATGGAGTGAATGATGGAAGTTTTTTCTTTTTCGGGCCACCCTGCCTTGGTGGGAAACGGCCAGTGTGTTAATAAAAAAAAAATAAACATTTTGTGGAATAAGAGAAGGAACAGATAATATTAGGTGTTCAGCACAACATCTGTCTGCATGTAGCAAACTGTGGTGAGGATCATTTTGGAAAAGGGGTATATTTTTTATTTTAATTTCTCTTCAACAAGAAAGAGAAGTCATGTCATTGATGTTATTTACATCTCTCTTACAGAAAAAGAACCATGAAGTGATAAGATGCATTTATCTCTAGGTTCAAGTAAATGCCTTTAAATTGTGGCTTTGTTCACTGAGTGACACTATATCACTATGTTTCTGCTACGTAGAACATTTGGAAGATTCTCCAGTTTTCAAGGAATGGGCCAGTCCTGCATCACTTAAGGTTGCAGAGTCGGCCATAAGAATGAAATAAATTCTGATAAAAAATATTGTAGCTAAAAATGGTACATGTACTATGTGACTCCTGCTTTTGAAAAAAAACTCTGCAGTGTTAGAGTGAAGATATTCCAAATTTGAATTTCTAAACCATATGTAATAGTTCAACTCAGTGTACCTGTCATCACTAGGCAGTTATACTTTTTATTCGCTAATAATATTAAGTAGTGTGGATAAAGAATTAAATTTGTTGTTAAATGCTCTAAAATGTAGTTGACACCTTAGAATTATAATAAATTACAGTATAATCTTTGCTTGCAGTGCTTTTCATGTGGTGCTGAGATTGGCAAGCATAGACGAAATCACGGTTATCAATTTATGGTAAGACTATTTTTATTATGTTTTCTCTTGATTTTTGGTATTTTGATTGTAGGCAACTGAACTTTGCTCAATAAAATCCCTCAGAATCCTCAGTTCTTGTGTTACTTGAATTAACAATGTTTCAAAAGCTGTCAGAAATTGCTGCAAGTGTACACTCCAGTATTACTTCAAAAGCTGTAGGTTTTGTGGTCTAAAACTCAATACTTCCTGTACTTAGTATATACCAGAGGTGCTTAATTTAAATCTTGGATTTAGATTTTAAACAAATATTTAGCAGAAGACATATTCATTCTTGTCTAGAATTGCATATTAAGCTCTTGAAAGTACAATGTCTTTTATTTGGTTAATTAAAGAAACAAGATAACTACTTTTAAGTCTATTTACAGTCATCGTAATGTTGAGAATATTGTTATTGTTAGTTATTTATAGTTGTCATAATAAATCTTTAATTTAGTGTATGTGGTGCATGAATAATTAGCCATGCATCACATGCTAAATAATACCCTGGTTTAAACTAATGGAAGAGGTTATTTGCAGAGCCTGAAGTGTGACTGGTCAGGTGCTTGCTGTATGTGGCTGCTCTATCGGGTGTATTGTGTTCTTGCATGTATTTTCTTTTTTATTGTTAATGCTTGATTACTTCTATGTATGTACAGTATTTACAGATACATTATCACTTTTTAAAAATAATTATACTTGCTTTATTAGATGTTACTGTAATACAAAGTGTGACCAGGATGATGCAGATTTTGTCTGAGTAATGTTAACAGATTGTTTTTTCAGTGTGCACTGTCACAAAATTTTAAGACATGTTTCTTTCATCCTTGTCTGTAACTTGTGTATTAATTTAGAGTTGCGTTGGGTATCCTTTGTATTATATTACCATTTTGTAATTGCATTTGACTATTTGTAATTAAATATTTTGATTTGTTATTATGTATGCTGTTATCCTTGGTGGCAGAGTGCATGCTAGTTTTAGAAATGGTCAATCATGTATTTAATACAAAATTTCTTTGGGTTTGCAAATCAATAATCTTATTTGTGTTAATTTATAGAATCATCATAAATAGGATTGATATCATTTTCATAATTCTCTGGCTTTGGCAACACTTTCTATAAGAAATCATTAACTATATATGTGTACCTACATTTCAAAAGTGCTTTGTAGAAAGTAAACTCCTTTTTTTTGTGATATTTAAAAAACCGAGCATATTGAAATGTTTACAATATGGTAATTTTTTTTATTATTATTTAGTGTTCCTTTATCATTTGTTATCAATACAGCATATACAGTATGACATTAAACTACTTTTTTTTTCTGTATCTGTAAAAAGCATCCTTAGTGTGTTTCGTAACAGTAAGAAAAGAAATTAAAATATTAAATACTCCATTTTTTAAAGGTTAACCTTTAGCATGTATAGTATGTTGATTTGACTCTAATTTTTTTTATTGTGTGGATCCTTTAGTTATTCTCAACTAAATTTCATTACAGTATTTGCACTTTTTAAGTCATAATTATGACTATCAAATTTTAAGAGTTTTGCTTGCAGTGACATTTAGTATATACAGTACTGTATTTTGTGGCAAAAATCTTTTGTAGCATTGATATCTGAGCTTTGTCCCTTAAGCTTTGTAAGGTAGCTTGCTAAGATTAATATGTAGAACACAGGACTATGTTCCAAGCTTTCTTTCTTCTTTTTCCCTTCTTGCCCCCACATTTCTTTACCTGTGCTTTACATGGTAAAAACAACTGAGATAGATTTTGAATATAAAATTCATCCCTCATTACAGATAAAAAAAAAATCATTTCTCAAAAAAAGATTATCTTTAAATGTGTCATGGCTCCCACAATACATGTATACTCTGTGCGGAGCATACAGAGTCCATCTGCACTTAAGTTGTGCACATTACGCTGGGTCACTAAGTGCATTAATGAATTTATTTTTTTATTTTATTTTTGTCCATAGCTTTTACAAAGTTTTTCATGAGCCCCAGTTTTATGTGTAGTGGTGGTAGCAAAATTTTCTTTGGTTCAATGAGAGGTGGATGTTGAACATTTTTCGTCCCAGGCTCCAATGATTGACGAGGTGGCCAGTCTTTCCCGATGTAGTGGGAATCTCTTGCATGGATGTTTCATTCACATAGAAAGCAGCAGTACTTGGTGTTTGGCTAGGAAAATTGCCTATCTTTCATCTCAAAATATAAACTTGCACAGCACAACCACCTGCTATGACTGTTGGAACAGTAATGAATGGCAGTGAGACTGTGAGTGTGGTAAGAAACACTCTGCCGCAAGCCTGTTGGATCCTGTTGTGACATGTAGGTGTATATTGAAAAGTAGAGCTAACAAATAATTTTAGCCATGATATTCATTATCAGTAACCTAAAATTAGTCTGAAATGCTACTCTGGTCTTGGAAGCATTTGGGTTGTTCACCAGTGATATTGATAATGGCACCCAAAAGGAATAAATATGTTACTGGAGGTGTCAAAAAGGCAATTAGGTGTGAAACTCTTAGTTTCTAAGGAAATTGTAGTTTGAGTAGAGGTGGGAGGTGGTGATGGCTGTTATGGCTTATGGGTTGCTTATATAGCTAGTGTTATACAGTTGCACTGTAATTATAAATTCTTGTGTCTTAACAGTTATTTACCTATACTGTCTGCATTTATATAATTGTTGAATATATTGGTTTACCTGGAGTTTACCTGGAGAGAGTTTCGGGGGTCAACGCCCCCGCGGCCCGGTCTGTGACCAGGCCTCCTGGTGGATCAGAGCCTGATCAACCAGGCTGTTGCTGCTGGCTGCACGCAAACCAACGTACGAGCCACAGCCCGGCTGATCAGGAACTGACTTTAGGTGCTTGTCCAGTGCCAGCTTGAAGACTGCCAGGGGTCTGTTGGTAATCCCCCTTATGTGTGCTGGGAGGCAGTTGAACAGTCTCGGGCCCCTGACACTTATTGTATGGTCTCTTAACGTGCTAGTGACACCCCTGCTTTTCATTGGGGGGATGGTGCATCGTCTGCCAAGTCTTTTGCTTTCGTAGTGAGTGATTTTCGTGTGCAAGTTCGGTACTAGTCCCTCTAGGATTTTCCAGGTGTATATAATCATGTATCTCTCCCTCCTGCGTTCCAGGGAATACAGGTTTAGAAACCTCAAGCGCTCCCAGTAATTGAGGTGTTTTATCTCCGTTATGCGCGCCGTGAAAGTTCTCTGTACATTTTCTAGGTCGATTGATAATAAAGTGTGAAAACTTTATTAAAAGAGAAAATTGTAGCATTTATGATGTAGTTAAGAGGAAGGCCACAGTTGGCCATTTTGGCCACAACAGCTATACACTATTTTCTAGCAACAAGTATGTGTGCAACAAAAATACTGTATGATGTGAGTGCTGGTGGTTTTGAGGGTCATTCATGTTCACATTCCCACTTACTGTGGAAGGAATTTGCTGTCTCCCTTGGTTGGTGAAATCTCTGCAAAATAAAGAAATCTTGCTGTTGCACATGTGTCCAATTCATCAATTTCTTCTTATTCTCCACCAGTAAGGTTTCAAAAATAAACTAAACTGAGTCAGCAACCAGCTTCTCCCAGGCCTTATATAAGGGGTCAGAGGAGCGCAGTCCTGCTTATCATTTATGTTTTCCAGTTCCTAAATCTCGGAAATCATTGGTAGTGCAGGTTTTCAGGAATGTAATTCATGTGAATTATGAATGTCCGTTGTAAAGCAGTATTTCTTCTTTGTTATTGATGTTGCATTTATGACTTGGTGTGTGAATACTTGTGAATTTCTTGAAAGAATAGGTACTCTAGAATAACAAAATCCCAAATTGAAACTCATGAAATATTCATCATTTTATTTGTAAAGCTAATAATGAAAGTAAAAAGTGAACTGATCCTTGTTATGGGGTAGTGCTTGAATTCTTTGTATCATTTTATAGCCCCATTAAATTGAACCATTAGATCCTCACATACAACTGAATAATTTTCTGAAAAATTAGACACGTGTGCAACATTTGGGTATCTTTATTGTAGACTTTTCACCATCCAGTGGCTTTATCAATACAGATTTTATGACATAATTTGAAGATAGTAAAACTTTATACAAAAGATGAGGTATTCAGTCCCTCGACCTTGGAGCTGGTGTGAAGAGCACCATAGTCGTGAAGAATCTGGAGCACAGGCAAGAAGGCTGGTGCTTATATACTGGCATCATGTGAAAAGGGGACGGGTAGCAGACGAAGGCATTGTCACTGGTAGGCAGGATTCCCCAGTGGAAGTAGGTCATACCCGAGGCACGGGTTAATGGTGGTGGTAGTAGAAGCAGTAGCCATGAAGATGGCGAAACGTCTACAATAAAGACACCCAGATGTTGTACGTGTCTAATTTTTCATCTTGTTGGTATTGTATACCATTATATATAATTTTATTTTGCCCACAGTTTGCATTAATTTGTTGAGCAGCTTGTGTAATGTTATGTCATATCTGTTGAGTTAGGTACAATCCTATACAGCCTCTCCTTACTTACTGATGTACTTGTTTACTGACGCCTCAGACTTATGATGGGCTCTCTGACCAGTATTCATACCTAAATAATGTATATTAGAGCTGATTTCCCCTATTATGTTTATTTCAATATATAGTACACTACTGTGTAAACATTTAAAAATATACCAGAAATGCTATAAATGGTGCAAAGGTGACATTAAAACAATATCAAAGATGGTTGACACAAACTCACTACCATTATAGTATGCTCCTCACTTAGTGATGAATTCGTTTATCGACGTGGTCTCAGAAATGGAACTCCGTCATTAAGTGAGGAGAGGCTGTACTTGGTTTCAATGAAATATAACGAGGCCTTGGTACAGTTGACTAATGGGGGAGGAGGAGGTGGTGTCTAAATGAAAATCAATTGAATCAAAGTGCCCAGTGCAGTGAATGTGGTTTTTGTTTGGAGAGCCAAACCCCCCCACACACACACACACAATTGTTAATGGACAAAATTTCTATGTAAAGGACTTCGTTCATTATGGAGGAGCCCAATGGACACACTTGAATGATAATGGACAAAATCTTGTCTGTTGCATTGAACATTTGTCCAGCTAAGTATTTTGTCCATTTTGTTCCAAGTGTTTTATGTAGGGGTTTATTATATGAAGGTCTTGCATAGTCTAAGGGGGAGTATCACGCTCACATCGCGAGTGAAAAAATATGGAAATCGAGTTAATCATATAGAAAAATATCTTAACACTTTGGCAACACTCTTGTATAAGTATCATTGTTGTATGTTGTTCCTTCAAGGAATTACAGTCATTTATAATATGTATGGTGATGCTGCCACCCATAGCATGCCTGCTCACATGCAGTAAATTTTCTATTTTTTTTTATTATACCTCTCAAGGGAGGTTCCTTGATGCAACTGATGGGCTCTTGATCCAAGGAATCAGACCTGACCTCCCTTTCCTTAGAGCACACCTAATTGCCTCCCATTACCCCTGGCACTATATGATCCCTATGGGTTTAGCTCTTTCCCATGAATAATTATGCAATTGTTAAAGTATCGGCTACTGTTTCTCATACCTAAATGTCTACCAGATTAAATTTATATGGCATGAAAATGTAATTTTTTTTAACAACGGCTGTCTCCTGCTGAGGCAGGGTGACCTGAAAAAGAAGAGATAAAGTTTTTCTTCTTTATATATATATATATATACGTAGTAATTTATACAGGAGAAGGGGTTACTAGCCCCCTTGCTCCCAACATTTTAGTCTCCTCTTACAGTATACATGGCTTACAGAGGGGAGATTCTTTTCCACCTCCCCATGGAGGAGAATGTAAATGTATTTTTTAAAATAAATTCAGGCCTCATTAACAACTTAATAATAGTTAAAATTCCATATTTTGTGACCAATTTGCATCAAGTACATATGACTATGCCACATACACTGAACAATGATGAAGAAAAAGTAAACCGAAATTGCCTAAAAAATTAAATTGTTTGTTTACCAATTTGATCATGATTTCAGGGATTATTAAGCTTCCCATCTGACAGCTTGATCATTGAAGCTGTTGGTGCTAGGCTGCTTTCACTCAAACATAAGCACCCTAGCACAGATGATTATTTTTGGTAATTTTCATTGTCTGATGAGAAGACAGGGATCATAGCTTAAGTGGTAGGACTTTCTATTCACAACTGAAGGACCCAGGGTTGATCCTGGGATGAGTAGAAACCAGCATGTTTCTTTACACCTGTTGCCCTTATTCACCATTAGTTGTTATTTGACTGTTGTGGGCTGCATCCTGTGAGGCAGGGGTATTTGTGTACCTGAGAACTGGACTTTGAAATCTACTGAAGTAAATTCACCGTTGTGAAAAAAGTTTTCATCACTATGTTTGCCAGTCTATCTGTAGCACATTGCTTTCATCATTTCCTCCTTCCTCATAGGAGCAGATTTAACTTTGCTGCTTAGGAGCCATAATGTATGCTAGTACAGTAATCCAGATAATTGTTCATACAGTAGCAATCACATTTGTGGGTACAGGATATACTACCAGTGTTTGTGATTAGATTAACATTGTGAGGCCAGCTAAACAGTCATTTCCACATCACTACAGTACACCCCACTTGTCCCTGGTTTTGGATGCTGCTTCATTGTTTCATGAAATAATAAAGAACAATGCTTTTATACATTTTAGGAAATTCCAATTTGGTTTTTATTAAAATATCTGGGGATGTTACAGTCTGAGGGTAGTCTGATTTGTGATGTTAGTACACCTCTAGCAAGACAGTGATTGAATGAATTATAGTGAATGTGTTTTCTTTGGTCACCATTCCTTGAGAGATGTCTATTGAGGTCAAAAAAAAAAAAAGTTTAGGTTTCCTAGAAGCATGTAAAATACTTGTGAATTTCCAAAAATATTTGCAAGAAATCCTTAAAAGTCAGCAGCTTGTTGGAATTTGTAAAGTTAGGTCCTGTAAGTTTTAGGGATTGCCGTACACCAAGCTTGCTGCACATATTCATCAACCCCATCATATATCTCTGATGATCTCATTTTTATTTTGTGGCTCAAGAATTTTTTTTCTTTTTTTTAACAGACCAAATGTTCAGAAATTTTGGCATTTTTCATTTGTTATTTTTTCCAAATTAATTTAAAAGTTATTTTTTCTCTGCCCCAGTAGTTTATACTACATACGTGTTAAACCTTCGGATAAATTTTGTGAGACCTCCCGCCATCTCCTGCCACCCACCAACACTCCTGGCACCACTATCCCAGCATTCGTACTTCATACATGTCCAGTTAGTTCCTCTTCTCTGCTACAAGCTAGCTGTGTTTGTGAATTGTGTTTTGATCTTTTAATTACCATATCTTGTATCTGCCAAGCAATAATGACACCCAGTAGGCATACCAGTGTTGCTGAAAGTGGCAAGAAACAGTATAAGCATTTAAGTCTTAGAATTAACGAAGAAAACTGAGAAATTAGACGAGATAACCTGTTGCCATAATGAAGCTTGCTTTGTGCACATTAAATGAGGTAAACATGAGTTTGTGTGATTGACTGACTGACTTGACAATGACTTACTGACTTGACTGACTGACTGACTGAATGACTTGTCTGACTGACTTACTGATTTGACTGACTGACTTATTGATTTGACTGACTGACTTGACTGACTGAATGACATGACTGACTTACTGAATGACTTGACTGACCTACTGAATGACTTGACTGACTGAATGACTTGACTGACTTAACTTGACTTAAGAAATCGTAATGACACGATTGCAAATAAACCATACCCCCGGCCGGGATTGAACCCGCGGTCATAGAGTCTCAAAACTCCAGCCCGTCGCGTTAGCCACTAGACCAGCTAGCCACAATAAGATTCATCCAACTAGGTATATTTCTACACCATAGGAAAGTTAGCACAGGCACCTCTGTGACCACAAATGCAAGTTTTTACAGACGAATCTCCAGCTAGCGTGGCCGTGACGAACTCTAGCTCAAGTCCCTTCACTGCCGTCAACATGACTTAAGAAATCGTAATGACACGATTGCAAATAAACCATACCCCCGGCCGGGATTGAACCCGCGGTCATAGAGTCTCAAAACTCCAGCCCGTCGCGTTAGCCACTAGACCAGCTAGCTGGTCTAGTGGCTAACGCGACGGGCTGGAGTTTTGAGACTCTATGACCGCGGGTTCAATCCCGGCCGGGGGTATGGTTGACTGACTTACTTAGACATTTTCACTGAAGAAGACCCTGAAATGGTGTCTAGAGCAGCTGATGCCTTACCGTCAGTTGTATAATGTACCTGCAGGGTAAAATAGAACAGAAATCCATTACAGAATTTATTCACACTCCAGTACAACCATCGACTTCAGTACCAGAACCTCTAACACCCACCTCAGCCCAGTAGGGCCACAGCATAACTCTCCAATCTCTTCACAATCATCCACAAACACCAGCACCTACAATTTAAGGTAAGAAATACTATTATTTCTGTTGAATTTGTAATCTTGTGCAGTAAAAATAACATAATACATCATGACAATGAACTACAATTACATGTTTGGCTTTATTTGGGCTCCCTGGAACATAACACAGTTTTATTCAACATGGGGTTTCCAGGAACGTAACTACCGTGTTAAATGATGATGTACTGTACTTCAATAATAACTGGTGGGCTTCATGAAATAAGTCAATAACTTCTGAGATATTCATATATCATTTCGCTAGTGATCTAGTGCAGCTGGCCCCTCAAAAACAGGAATAAATAAAGGGGATGTAAATAGCGTGCTGAAAATTTCCATTTAAGACAGGACTCACAGCAATGGTTTCAAGTTGGAAAAATTCAGAGTCAGGAAGGATATAGGAAAGCACTGGTTTGGTAATAGAGTTGTGGATGAGTGGAACAAACTCCCGAGTACAGTTATTCAGGCTAAAACGTTGTGTAGTTTTAAAAATAGGTTAGATAAATACATGAGTGTGTGTGGGTGGGTGTGAGTTGGACCTGACTAGCTTGTGCTGCTGGGTCTGGTGCCGTGCTCCTTCCTTGAGTGGAGGTGACCAGACTGGGTGGGTCATTGGGCTAATCCGGGGGGGGGGTCATTGGACTAATACGGAGGGGGGGCACTGACCTGCTCTGCATGGGTCATTAGGCCTGTTACAGTGTTCCTTCTTTCTTAAGTTCTTATGAGTATGAATGGGAAAGTCGAAGGTTCCACTGATTTGTTAAACAGGGTAGCAGTAATGGGTGACAGCACATGATCTGCTTTTTTGTACACGAGTGGTGGCTAGTTTTTTGGGTCTTCTGCCTTGTTTTTGAATGAGTAAATAATGAGTGAGACTTCAGTTGGATTTGTAGGAGCTAGATATAATGTACATGGGTAATTTCCAGTGAAGTAGGTTTTAGTCTTGAGTATTTGGGGCCAGGATTTTGTTTGCTAGTTTTGATCCTATAGTAGAGAAGAAGACATTAAGTTTGTTGGCAGTGTGGAAATATAAACACATATGCAGTATAATGTGATCCTTTATTGACAACGTTTCGCCCACACAGTGGGCTTTTTTAAGTCACAAACAGATCTACCTGGATGGAAGGTACCAGAGTATTTATACAGTGGACCACCGGTTAGCAATATTAATCCGTTCCTGAGAGCTCATCGTAAACCAAAATTATCGGAAAGCGAATCAATTTTCCCCATAAGAAATAATGGAAATCAAAGTAATCCATGCAAGACACCCAAAAGTATGAAAAAAAAAACTTTTACCACATGAAATATTAAGTTTAATGCTATAGAATAATTACAATAACAATAGAATAATTGGCACTTACCTTTAATGAAGATATGGTGATGATTGATGGGATGGGAGGAGGGGAGAGTGTTGAACCTATTGTTTAGAAGGGGAATTCCCCTCCATTAGAACTTGAGGTAGCTTTTCCTCCTGAGTAATGTAGGTCCTGCTTGGCAATTTCTTCCAAAACAGGCCTGTTTCATCACAATTAAACGCTTGTTCAGGTTTCAATCCTTCAGCCTCTATGTACTCCTTGAATTCATGCACATATTTTTCAGCCGCTTTGTGGTCTGAACTGGCAGCCTCACCATGCCTAATCACACTATGTATGCCACTACGATTCTTAAATCTTTCAAACCAACCTTTGCTGGCCTTAAATTCACTCACATCAGCACTAGTTGCAGGCAATTTCTTTACCAAATCGTCATGCAACTGCCTAGCCTTTTCACATATGATCGCTTGAGAGATGCTATCTCCTGCTATCTGTTTTTCATTTATCCACACCAATAACAGTCTCTCAACATTTTTTAACACTTGCAGTCGCTGTTTCGTAATCACAGTTGCACCTTTTGCAAGAACAGCTTCCTTGATTGCCATTTTCCTGGTCACTATAGTAGAGATGGTTGATTGGGGTTTACTATACAACCTGACCAGCTCTGACACACGCACTCCACTTTCTTACTTTGCAATTATCTCTTTCTTCATTTCACTAGTCATTAGCACCCTTGGTCTCGAAGGGTTGGCACTAGAAGCTTTCTTGGGGCCCATGGTGACTTATTTTGCAGAAACAACCACCAAAAACAGTGATAATATGGATAATATGGAATGTACCGAATGTATCCTTAGATGCGCGCACACTGGCTGGCTTGTAAAGACTGGTACACACGGGGAAGTTCAGGCCACACGTGGACACGTCTCATACGAATCGCATCGCATACTGGGTTTTGTAACTGGAACCGAGGCAAATTTTTGGCGATATAATGCATCAGTTACCGGATTTATCGGATGCCGATAGCATCGCGAACCGGGGGTCCACTGTAGTCAGGTTGAGAATGCTGGGTCAGGTGGAGAATGCTGCATGTGCAGCAATGAGTTCCTTGAGGAAGAATGCACTATAATTGAACAAGTATTTTCCAAACTTCACTATCCTCTTCACTTCATCAGAGACTGCAGATGATGGGCATTAAACATCTTCAACACACCCAGAGAAGACACTGCCGAGAAGAGTTACATAGTCCTCCCCACCAACTCCATTGCCAAACACGTTTCCAACATCTTTTCCAATACCTCATTCCAAGTATCTACCTCCACAACCTTGACCATCAAGGACATTACCAGTACATAATAGACAGGACAAGCTTCCATCCTCTGCAGGGGTATACATAATCCCTTGCAATGACTGCAGCAACTTATACATGGGCGAAACATCAAGAGACCTCCAAACACGTATTTCAGAACACTAATACGCAAGCAGGTCTGACACTCCAAGGAATGCCTGTGTACAACACCATAATTCACACAACCATTTAACCCTTTGACTGTTTCAGGGCCCTGTCTGAAACTGTCATTCTATGTCGCCAAATATTCGAAAAAAAAAAAAATTATTTTTTCTTATGAAAATGTTAGGAATATTTTTACTAGTGTTTTAAGCCTAAAAAAAATTTTTGCCATCAGTACTTACCGAGATATAGAGCTGCAAAGTTTGCAGAAATCGACGTGCGTATGGCAACAGCGGCGACTGCCGCCCGCCCGGTATTCTTTTATTTACTCTAATTCAAAGGTTTCTTGCATTTTTCAATATTTTTCTTTTCCAGGTAACTTATGTGGCCTGTGAGACCAATGTAAGGTGCATTGTTCAAATATACACTCATTATTTACAACACAATAACAGAACAAACTTTATCACTATTAGTTTGTGTATACACTTTGTTTACACAAACAAACAATACAAAACAATGTTTATTACTATTGTTCCATAATATATATACATATGTACAGTCACTAACCACGTTCCTAGAACTGCTGCAGCTTGTGGAACTCTTTGAAACATGGGTATATGCAGAGGGGCACTTCACACTCCTCACACATAAAACGAGTGTCTCTGCGTGTTTGTGGGCGTTTTGTGGTATGCATACATACATAACACCTCTTCTGAGCATTTTTCTTGGCAGTAGTAGGAGGCAGTTGTATGGGGTAGTGATCACCAGGCCTCAAACGAGATGACGTCTGTGGGCGCTGGTCTATTGCAGGAGTTGCTCCTTTGTACTTTGCAATTATTTGTCTGATTACTGACAGGCAAAATTCACCATATTTTGGTGTTTTGTTGGTCTTCAACTTGTATATGTTATAAGCATTTAGCATAGAGATATCAACAAGATGGAAAAAAAGTTTGATATACCACTTATAACTCTTGCGTACACAGTCTGCAAACCCAATCTGCATGTCACATTTGTCCACTAAGCGCATATTGAGGTTGTAGTCCATGACAGCTGCAGGCTTTAGAATGGGTTCATTGGTCTCTCTGTTGTCCCTGCCACTGGGTACCATTTCGTTTGTGTGAACTGATGTCAACAATGTGACATCACGTTTGTCATGCCACCGAAATGCCATGATGTCATTGGCAGCAAAGGCTTGCACCTCACCTCTGCGAGTGCCAGCGTCGAACCTTGGCATATGTTTGCGATTACCACGCACTGTGCCACACACGTCTGTCAAGTTCACTCGCAAGAAATCACTGAGTAAGGGGCTTGTGTACCAGTTATCAGTAAATAACATATGCCCCTTACCAAGATATGGTTCCATCATTGTTCGAACCACATCACCAGAGATACCCAATAACTTCATGGTATCTCTCAAAGTATTACTGCCAGTGTACACAATAATATCTAAAACAAGACCACTTCTGCAATCACACAGTACAAATAGCTTTATACCAAAGCGTTTCCTCTTGCTTGGTATATATTGCTTGAATGAGAGTCTTCCTTTGAATAAAATCAAGGACTCATCAATAACAAGCTTCCTGAAGGGATAAAAATACATGCAGCACTTTTGTTTCAGGTACATAAACACATTTCTTATCTTATATAACCTGTCGCTTCTGTCAGGCCTGGTTTTGTCTGAAAAGTGTAACATACGCAACAGTATCAGGAAACGATTGACACCTATAATGTCACTAAAACCTGGAGTTGAAATCAGGCGATCTGTTGTCCAGTATGTGGTGACAGTGTGCTTATACACATGTGGCATAAGCATTATTGTGGCAAAAAACAGGTACATCTCTGCCACAGTTGTCTCCTTCCACTTGTGTAGCCGTGATTTTGGTGAGAGAATTGTATTTGCCATGGTGTATTCACAGTATGTGTTGGTTTCCCTGACAATGATGTCCATCAGGGGTTCATCGAAGAATAACTCAAAGCAGTCCAGTTCACTGGCATTGTTCCCAAGTGGACAAGATGGCTTTATTCCACTTTGTGTTTCATCAAAGTCATGGGGACTGGGAACAAACTCGTCACCGTCCTGCCAATCCCAGATGCGGTCTGCTGGTGGGGTCTGGATATTGTACCGTGGTTGTGGCTGTGGTTGTGGCTGTGCAGGTTGTGGTGGTGCAGGTTGTGGCAGTGTGGGGTAGGGTGAGGCTGGTTCTTCTGCTGAGTCAGCCGCGTGGCTAGTAGCGTGGCCCGGTGATGGTGCCACATGGGCCGTGCCACCCTCACTATCACCACCACTGCCTCCTCCCTCACTGTCACCATTCATACCCATCGTTACAATATCATCATCTTCACTATCAGGTCGTGGTGTTGGGCCACGGGATGTGCTCCCAGAGTTTCTCCTTCCCCTTGGAACAACATATGAAACACTACCAGACCGCATGCTACGTCGTACATACTGGCGCTTCACTGGGGAATATTCACTCTCACTGTCACTAGAACTGCTTTCAATGACCTTGAAATCACTATCACTATCACTATCACTATCACTGCTATCATCAGGGTGTTGTACACGACCAAATAGTTTCCTCTTTCGTCCTGGTACAGGCGAAGGTGAATGTGAACAAGCCGGCACAGCACCAGAGGTCGAAGGTTGTGGGTCATCTGGGTTTTCGTCACTATTTACGTTATCCTGGGCACTTTTTTCGGTAACACTCACTTGAAAACCCTTGAATTCACTGTCACTGACATTTTCATCGCTGTTAGAGCTATCACTTGGGAACAAAAGACCTCCAATCCGCCGAGGAGTGAGGAACTTCTTACCGAGAGGCATGGTGAAAATGGACTGACAACATGGCGTTCCCACAATGCACCGCTAGGTCCGAGATTTTTTTCACAGGGTGCACACCGACCACTGAGACCCATTCTCTCCCGTGTAGGCCTACCAGGCCTTTGGCGCGCGATTTGAAGCCGCTAGAATTTGTGCGTATAAATACGTCAGAAACATTGGCTCGTAAGACGTATTTATACGTCGGAAACAGTCAAAGGGTTAATCAACTACAGAAACTCAAGACTTATCACCAGAGAAGACAACACTCAATGCTGAAGAATCCTGGAATCATCACTTATCTCTATATCCAACAACTTCAACCAGAGCAACAGCTTCTATAACATAGCTGAACCACTTGCCAAGAAACTTCTTCATTGCTATCCCACATAAGAACATAAGAATGGAGGAACACTGCAGAAGGTCTACTCGTATACTTATCTCTCTTCTGAGCTACCCAAGATTTTAGACTCTATAACCCCACTCGGTAGATCATCACATGCAGCATTCTCCACCTGACCCAGTATGTATTCTCAACCTGACTATAAATACTCTCGTACCTTCTACCCAGGTAGTTCTGTTTGTGACTTGGAAAAGCTCACTGTGTGGGCGAAACATTGTCAATAAAGGATCACATTATATTGCATGTGTGTTTATATTTCCATCGTGTCAGTATTTTATACCATTTATTCCCATTGTTGGCAGTCTCTATAGACTAGATGCATGGTTCATCTGGTTTTGTTAAGTTAATATCTCTGCTTCTGGACAGTTTTTTTAGAGCCCAAAACTTCAGAGAGGGTTTTCCAGGTCTTTTTCACAACCCCTGTGATTTTTTTTTTAAATCTGCTTGCATAATAGTTGTTTAGACTTCCGTATCAGATTAGTAAGAACATAAGAAAGGAGGAACACTGCGGCAAGCCTGTTGGCCCATACTAGGCAGGTCCTTTACAATCCTTCCCACTAACAAAATATTTGCCCAACCCAATTTTCAATGCTACGCAAGTCTCACTCAAATCCAACCCCTCTCACTTGTGTATTTATCTAACCTAAATTTGAAACTACCCAACATTTTAGCTTCAATAACCCTACTAGGTAAACTGTTCCACTCATCAACTACCCTATTTCCAAACCAATACTTTCCTATATCCTTTCAAAATCTAAACTTATCCAATTTGAATCCATTATTGCGGGTTCTTTCTTGAAGGGATATCCTCAACCTTATTTATATCCCCTTTGTTAATACTCATCTTCCACTTATACACTTCGATCATGTCTCCCCTCATTCTTCGTTTTAAAAGTGAATGTAGTTTAAGAGTCTTCAACCGTTCTTCGTATGGAAGATTTCTAATGCTATGTATTAATTTGGTCATTCTACACTGGATGTTTTCTAGCGACTTATATCCATTCTGTAATATGGAGACCAGAACTGAGCTGCGTAATCTAGGTGAGGCCTTACTAATGATGTATAAAGCTGTAAAATAACTGCTGGACTTCTGTTGCTTACACTTCTTGATATAAATCCCAGTAATCTGTTTGCTTTGTTACATACGCTTAGGCACTGCTGTCTTGGTTTAAGGTTACTGCTTACCATAACCCCCAAATCCTTTTCGCAATCTGTATGGCTAAGTTCTACGTTATTTAACTGATAAGTTCTAGGATTATGGACACTCCCGAGTTTCAGAGCCTTGCATTTATCTACATTGAACTGTATCTGCCACTTTTCTGACCAGGAATTGAGTTTGTCTAAATCCTCCTGAAGTTCCCTGATATCTACGTTTGAATCAATTATCCTACCTATCTTTGTGTCATCGGTGAATTTGCTCATATCACTAGTAATTCCCTCATCAAGGTCATTAATATATATTATAAACAACAACGGGCCCAAGACTGATCCCTGTGGAACGCCACTTGTTACAGATCCCCACTCGGATTTAACCCCATTTAACCCTTTGACTGTTTCGGTCGTATATATACGTCTTACTAGCCACCGTGTTTGACGTATACACCTACCATCCGACTTATGACCTGCTCGACTTACGACCACTCGACTTACGACCGTGCTTTTTATGCCAAATATCTGGGAAATAAACAACTATTTGTGTTGTACACAGTGTTTATCCTAAACCTTACAGCATAAAATACAGTACTAACAACATAAAAAGTAAAGTAAAACATGAAATACCAAAATAAAACAATAAAATAAAGGCATTACAAAAATGTTTTGTTGATATTCAGTAGTAAAGTTCGACTTTCGACCATTTCGACTCACGACTGGTTTCTCAGAACCGAACTCGGTCGTAAGTCGGATGGTAGGTGTATATACTCGTAAATTCTAGCGGCTTCAAATCAAGCAGGAGAAGCTGGTAGGCCCACATGTGAGAGAATGGGTCTGTGTGGTCAGTGTGCACCATATAAAAAAAATCCTGCAGCATGCAGTGCATAATGAGAAAAAAAAAACTACCATTTTTTTTTTTAATTAAAATTCTGACTTGGTGGTCTATTTTTGTATAGTATTTATGTTTGTATTCTCGTTTTCCTGGTCTCATTTGATAAAATGAAAAACATATTATAGAAATAGAGGTGATTTTGATTGGTTTTACTATGAAAAGAACCTTGAAATGGAGCTCAAAGTAGGGGAAATGTTTGATTTTTGCCGATGTTCAAAAGTAAACAAATGACGTCATTTTCCAATAAATGTCCAAGTAGCCATTCTAATATGCAGTCATGAATGGGTTGACATTATTTATATAATTATTACAATATTGCAATAGTCTGCATAACAGTAAATCCTCTATTTTTTGTTTGAATAAAAATTCAAAATAGAAAGTAAGAGTAATATCAGAGGGGCTTGGAAACGTGACTGATGAATAAAGAAAATGTTACTTTAGAGCTAGGAATGTCTACTTTGTTCATTCTGGACCTTATTTTGAAATTGTCATATTTTTTAATTTTTGTGAAATTGGCCAAATTGCAAATTTCTCACCACGTTATTGGGTAGTTGAAATCAGTAAATGGGCAGTTTCTTGTACTCAATCGATAGAAAAAATGGAGTTCTAAAGAAGTAGCTATGAGTTTGGTTAACTGGAACAATGGAATTAGCCGAAAATAGGGCTCAAACTGGGCGAAATCGCTGATTTGTAAATATCACCTAGGTCACTAACTTCATGAGAGCATAATTCCGTCAGTTTTCCATCAAATTTCGTTCTTTTGGTGTCATTACAATTGGGAAAAGATTATCATTTCATAAGAACAAATTTTTTTTTTTTTGTATTTTTTTTTTTTTTTTGGAAATTTTGCAACACCAGGAGACAAATCAGGATTTGGGGGTGCGACAGTCAAGGGGTTAAGCATACCCTGTTTCCTATTGGTGAGCCATGACTTGATCCATGACAGCACTTTTCCCCCAATGCCATGAGCTGCCACTTTCTTTAATAGTCTCTGATGTGGTACTCTATCAAAAGCCTTACTAAAATCTAAATAAACTATCAAATTCTTTATCATGATCAACACCCTCAAAAGCTTTACTGAAGAAGGCTAATAAATTAGTTAGGCAGGAACAGCCCTTTGTGAATTCATGCTGAGTATCATTAATCAAGCTATGCTTATCAAGATGGCTTCTTATATTATCAGCTATAATTGATTCTAGTAATTTGCCTACAATTGAGGTTAGGCTTATTGGGCGGTAATTTGATGGTAATGACTTGTCCCCTGCTTTAAAAATATGTATTACATTAACCATCTTCCACATATTAGACACTACACCTGTTTGAAGAGAAATATTAAAAATATTAGTCAGTGGTTCACAAAGTTCCATTTTACACTCTTTAAGAACCCTTGAGAAAAATTCATCAGGGGCCGGGGATTTATTTTGCTTTAATCGGTCTATCTGTTGGATAACCATTTTGCTAGTGACTGTGATATTGGATAATTTATAATCTTCAGGCCCACTATAAAAATTAATTACTGGGATATTGTTAGTGTCTTCCTGAGTGAAAACCGAGAGAAAATAATTATTAAGAATAGAGCACATTTCGTTCTCCTTGTCAGTAAGATGCCCAGAATTATTTTTAAGAGGACCTATCTTATCTCTAACTTTTGTTCTATAAACCTGGAAAAAACTTTTTGAGTTAGTTTTTGAATCCCTAGCAACTTTAATTTCGTACTCAAGTTTAGCTTTTCTTATCCGCTTTTTAACGTCCCTCTTACTGTCAATATACTGATTCATAAGATGACCCTCACCTCTTTTGATATGCCTATAAATTCCTTTTTTCTGTCCTAAAAGATATTTGAGCCTATTATTCATCCATTTGGGGTCATTTCTATTCGATCTAATTTCCTTATATAGGATAAATGTCCTTTGGGCAGCATGTATTATGTTAAGAAAACTGTCATACTGATAGCTCTCTTCGTTACTCCAGTCCACAGATGATAAGTGTTCTCTAAGCCCATTGATGTGCATTGTTTTGTTGGTTCTTTTGTTATTAGACCCAGTCTGAACTGTTTTTCATATTGATGTTTATCAATGGATTTGAGGATACTATTTTTAAACCATGGGATGTTTAGTCTCTTTGCTGTGATCTGCTTCATTTTAATTGTGCAATGCCTGTTAAAGAGGTTTTGGGTTTTTTAAAGAAAGTTTTTGACACATCAGTATTGTAGCTATCAGCTAGCTCTTTTTGCCAGTCAGCCATTTCATGCTGAAATAGTTATTTACTGAACTTGTCATAAAGTTGTTTGAGAATATTACATATGGTCCTGATACTGTTAGCAAAACTTACAGGATGCTCAGCATTTTCAACAAAGCTAAGCTAAACCAGGGTTGAATGATAATGTTGATGAGAGTGCTGTACTGTGACAGTATTGTTTATAAGTGATGAATGCAGTTTTAAAGCAATATTAAAATTAAAGCAAATGCAGGTCTCCCTCAACATTCGTGAGGGTTAGGGGATCAAGAGCCTCGCAAATGTTGAAAAATCGCGAATGTTTGGTGCCCCAATATATTGTAGGGAAATCTAATACAATACTCTTTCCGTAACCTATTGAACCATGAACAATCGTAAAACACATGAAAACATCATATTATATACGTACATGCTCCTCCCACTCATATATTTGTCCAGTCTCTTTTTAAAGCTACCCAAGGTCCTATTGATGCTAAAATCTTGGGTAGTTTCAAATTTAGTTTGGATAAATAGACGAGTGAGAGGGGTTAGATTTGAGTGGGACTTGCACGTGAGTAAATAAAATTATGAAAACTTATTGCTTGGGTAGCTTTTATTCTGTTAATGGGTTGGATTTGTGAAGGACCTGCCAAATATAGGCCAACAGGCCTACTGCAGTGTTTCTCCTTTCTTATGGTCTTATTGCTTGGGTAGCACTGAAAATTGGGGTGGGCAAATATTCTGCTAGTGGGATGGATTGTGAAGGACCTGCCTAGTATGGGCCAACGGCCTACTGCAGTGTTCCTCCTTTCTTATGTTCTTATGTTGATGAGTGGAACAGTCTGCCTAGTATGGTTATAAGAACATATGAACATAGATATTCTCAAACACTATTCATCAGTTCTCACCAAAGTAATAAAAAAAGCCAAACAACTGTACTACTCCAGCAGATTCACTGACACAAGAGGAGATATAAAAAAGATCTGGAAAACACTCTCTCAGGTTCTGGGCACCCACAAACTGAAAAAACCAAGAATATTGTCCTAACTAAACCTAACGAAACACCACTGCATCCCACTGAAACAGCTAACAAGATAAACGACTTCTTCTCAACCATAGGATCTAATCTTGCCAGTAAAATCCCACGTACCAACGCCCATGCTGGGGACTATCTAGATGGGAATTTCCCAAATTCCTTCTATCTTGTACCAGCTGAGCCCACTGAAGTCATTGAGATTGTAAAGTCACTTAAAAATAACTCAGGGAACCTGTCTCATGTCCCACCATTATTGTACAAGCGAGCGGCCCATGTCCTCTCGCATGCTATTTCATTACTTTTTAACAAGTCACTAGAAACTAGCACCTTCCCGAAACTACTCAAGACAGCAAGAGTTACACCAATACATAAAGGTGGTGACCCTACAGATGTAAACAACTATAGGCCAATATCAAACTTACCATTGCTATCCAAAATCTTCGAGAAACTCGTGCATAGGAGACTGTATTCATTTATAACGGCACAAAACATACTTAACCCCTGCCAATTTGGTTTCAGGAAAAATAAAAGCACTAATGATGCAATTGTAAAAATGCTAGATCTGCTTTACGCAGCATTGGAAAATAAGGAATAGGAATTTTTATTGACCTAAGAAAAGCTTTTGACACAGTAGACCATGGCATCCTACTCCACAAATTTGACCATTATGGTATAAGAGGCCATGCACTTGCATATTTCAAATCCTACCTTACTAATAGATATCAGTATGTCACCATTAAAGACACAGCATCATCAACACGGCCACTTGATACTGGAGTTCCACAGGGCAGTGTCCTTGGACCCCTGCTCTTCCTCATTTACATCAATGATCTTCCAAATGTATCCCAACACCTGAAACCCATTCTCTTTGCTGACGACACGACTTATATCATCTCTCACCCTAATCTTGCTACCCTCAACACCATTGTTAATGAGAAGCTGCTCAAAATATCAACTTGTATGACAGCCAATAAACTTACACTTAACACAGACAAAACCTACTATACAGTGGACCCCGGCATAACGATTACCTCCAAATGCGACCAATTATGTAAGTGTATTTAAGTAAGTGCGTTTGTACGTGTATGTTTGGGGGTCTGAAATGGACTAATCTACTTCACAATATTTCTTATGGGAACAAATTCGGTCAGCACTGGCACCTGAACATACTTCTGGAGTGAAAAAATATCGTTAACCGGGGGTCCACTGTATTATGTTTGGTAGCAGAGCAGGTACTGCACAACTAAACATTAAGATTGACAGCACACTAATTGCCAGACATAATGAGGGCAAATTCCTAGGCCTATACCTCGACAACAACCTGAATTTCAGCACCCATATCCAACACATATCAAAAAAAGTATCCAAAACAGTTGGGATCCTCTCCAAGATACGATACTATGTGCCGCAAAATGCCCTTCTCACACTATACCATTCACTCATTTATCCATACCTCACCTATGCTATTTGTGCTTGGGGTTCAACTGCAGCAATACACCTAAAGCCAATAATAACTCAACAGAAAGCCGCAGTAAGAATAATCACTAAATCCCATCCCTGGCAACACCCCCCCCCCACTCTTCATAGGTCTAAACTTACTCCCTGTTCAGAACATCCACACTTACTACTGTGCAATCTACATATACAGAACCTTAAATTCCAGTATTAACCTTGACCTAAAATGCTTTCTTGATAGTTGTGACAGGACCCACAAGCATAACACCAGACACAAACATCTCTACGACATTCCCCGTGTCCAACTAAACCTTTACAAAAATTCGATGTATGTCAAAGGCCCTAAAATTTGGAACACCCTACCTGAAAACTCTAGAACTGCAGAACATTCATCATCTTCAAAACTACTGTTAGAAAACATCTTATCTCCCTGATACACCCCATCAACTAACATAAAAACCACCTGGTGGTTCACTTTCACTCACTCACCCATTTGACTATAAGCACAGAAATACATATCTTAATCTTAAAATAATGATTCCTAACTAGTCACAAGTTTGCCTGTGATACTCCAATATAGAAACTATGTATTGTGCCAAAACAAAAGCATTCACATTGCTAAACTCACAAACTAGTATTTAGTCACTTAGTATTTAGTCAACTTACTCCACAATTTGTAATAATTTAGGGTTAAGAATTAATCTAAGTTTGCCTGAAATGGCTAGCCTTGCTAGGTGTTCTAGTGGCCCCCTTTGTAATTAGTATTTTATTACATGTAAACCACACAATAACCAAAATCTGTAAACCCTGCATTGTAATCCTTATAGAGAATAAACTTTGCTTTGATTTGATAAGAAAAGAGAACACTGCAGTAGGCCTGTTGTGCAAGAAAGGTATACAGTATCGACAAAATGAAAGTTAAGACACATGTGCAACATCTGGTTATCTTTATTATAGACGTTCCTCCATCCTGGAGTTTACCTGGAGAGAGTTCTGGGGGTCAACGCCCCTGCGGCCCGGTCTGTGACCAGGCCTCCTGGTGGATCAGAGCCTGATCATCCAGGCTGTTGCTGCTGGCTGCATGCAAACCAACGTACGAGCCACAGCCCGGCTGGTCAGGAACCGATTTTAGGTGCTTGTCCAGTGCCAGCTTGAAGACTCCCAGGGGTCTGTTGGTAATCCCCCTTATGTATGCTGGGAGGCAGTTGAACAGTCTCGGGCCCCTGACACTTAATGTATGGTCTCTTAACGTGCTAGTGACACCCCTGCTTTTCATTGGGGGGATGTTGCATCGTCTGCCAAGTCTTTTGCTTTTGTAGTGAGTGATTTTTGTGTGCAAGTTCGGTACTAGTCCCTCTAGGATTTTCCAGGTGTATATAATCATGTATCTCTCCCGCCTGCGTTCCAGGGAATACAGGTTTAGGAACCTCAAGCGCTCCCAGTAATTGAGGTGTTTTATCTCCGTTATGCGCGCCGTGAAGGTTCTCTGTACATTTTCTAGGTCAGCAATTTCACCTGCCTTGAAAGGTGCTGTTAATGTGCAGCAATATTCCAGCCTAGATAGAACAAGTGACCTGAAGAGTGTCATCATGGGCTTGGCCTCCCTAGTTTTGAAGGTTCTCATTATCCATCCTGTCATTTTTCTAGCAGATGCGATTGATACAATGTTATGGTCCTTGAAGGCGAGATCCTCTGACGTGATCACTCCCAGGTCTTTGACGTTGGTGTTTCGTCCTATTTTGTGGCCAGCATTTGTTTTGTACTCTGATGAAGATTTAATTTCCTTGTGTTTACCATATCTGAGTAATTGAAATTTCTCATCGTTGAACTTCATATTGTTTTCTGCAGCCCACTGGCTGCATCAGTGGCTTTATCAATACAGATTCTATGACATGACTAGAAGACAGTAGAACTATATGCAAAAGATGAGGTAATCAGTCTCTCAGCCTTGGAGTTGGTGCAGAGAGCATCATGGTCGTAGAGAGTCTGGAGCACAGGCGAACGAACGAACGACCAAGTGCAGGTAAGATCCCAATGGGATGAGCAGGGAAGACGGGACAAATGAAGAATAGTGCTGGAGAGGAGTGTTCTTAGTTGTAGAAATAGAACCAGGGCTTGACCCAGCAGCTAAGGAGCACAGACAAGGAGACTGGCGTGTATATAGACGTCAGCGGGTAGGGAACATAAGAAATGAGGAACACTGCAGCAGGCCTGTTGGCCCATACTAGGAAGTGTAGCAGACGAGTAGGCGGGATTCCCCAGTGGAAGTAGGCCTGTTGGCCCATACTAGGCAGGTCCTTCAAAATCCATCACATTAACAGAATGGAAATATAAACACACATGCAGTATAATGTGATCCTTTATTGACAATGTTTTGCCCACACAGTGGGCTTTATCAAGTCATTGTATATATTTTGGTAGAATTACCAATAATACGTAAAGTAAAAGGACACAAGTGCAGCTAATGTGACATTTTATTTTGGCAACGTTTCGCTCTCCAGGAGCTTTGTCAAGCCGTTACAAACAATACATGGATACAGACTTGATAAAGCCCACTGTGTGGGCGAAATGTTGTCAATAAAGGATCACATTATACTCCGTGTGTGTTTATATTTCCATTGTGTCGGTATTTTATACCATTTATTTACACTAAGAGATTATTTTCCCAACTAAATTTTCAATGCTACCCAAGCAGCAAGCTTTGATTAGAACATACGAAAGGAGGAGCACTGCAGCAGGCTTTGATAATTCTATTTACTCACGTGCAAATCCCACTCAAATCCAACCCCTCCCACTTATGTATTTATCCAACCCAAATTTTAAACTACCCAAGGTTTTAGCACATGAGTAAATAGAATTATCAAACCTAAAAACCTTGGGTAGTTTCAAATTTAGGTTGGATATGTACATGAGTGAGTGGGACTTGCACGTGAGTAAATAGAATTGGCAACACTTACTGCTTGGGTAACATTTATTCATGTGCGAGTTAATTGTTCTAACATATTGTATTACTACTACTACAGTGGTCCCTCGTTTTTCGTAATTAATCCGTTCCTGGAGGAGCTACTATAAACGAAATTTACGATTTGCGAATCAATTTTCCCCATAAGAAATAATGTAAATACAATTAATCCGTTCCTGACACTCAGAAGTACTAAAACAAAATTTTTTTACATGAAATATACATGTAGTACATAAACAATACAATGGGAAATGATGAATGAAACATTAACAGCATAACACTTACCTTTATTGGAGATTCTTCTTAGTTTA
This sequence comes from Cherax quadricarinatus, assembly GCF_038502225.1. Lineage (NCBI taxonomy): Eukaryota > Metazoa > Arthropoda > Malacostraca > Decapoda > Parastacidae > Cherax > Cherax quadricarinatus. Next base: position 14,245,346 of record NC_091338.1, read on the forward strand.
TGGGAGACTGGAGAAGGAGAGAGATTTGATTGTTTACAGTTTGAAAGGGGAATCCCCTTCCAGCAACACCTCAGGTACCAATTGCTTCTCTGGGGTTGCTACTCTTCTCTGTTTCTTAATGCCACTAGGACCACCTTGAGAGTCACTCTAGTCCTGTCTCGCAAAGTAACTGTGGAGAGAGCTCTGTTTCTGGCGTCTCTTTAACACTTCCCTAAAATGGCCCAAGACTTTGTCACTGTACATATTTCTCACCTTCTTTACCACAGGCTTGGCACTAGGAGCTTTCTTTGGAGCCATGGTAGCTTATTTAGTACTTGCAAGCACTAAAATGAGTGGAATATTATGAAATATTTCGTAGGAGCACTTGAGGGGACCTTCACTCACTGGTAAACAATGCCAGACTGGCTGGGTAGGGAGGCCTCCCCGGCTCACACCGTGCGTACGCGTCCCGGACGAACTACTATTCGCGAGTCAACCTATGAAAAGCGAGTCCATGTTTATACGAAAATACCCCTATGATTGGCGAAATTTACAATTGCCGAGAACTACGAAAAGCGAGGGACCACTGTACTACTACTACAACTTATATCACTACTACTTACAGAGTTTTGTACGGAATTATGCCTGTATCAGTGTCATTTATGAACTTCAAAGTCCTCAACATAAATATGATTTGGCAGCTGGGAATTCGCGAATCTGTGAAACCCACGAAAGTTGAAAACGCGAATGTTGAGGGAGACCTGTAGAAGGTTGATATTAAAAGCTTGAGATAATATTAATAATTAATAAAACATAAAATGCAGTGGAACCTATACTTGCGAGCGTGTCCACATGCGAGTTTTTCCAAATATGAGCAGTCGATGGGTTGATTTTTTGCTTCCATACGTGAGCAAAATTTCGATAAGTGAGCAGACCTCAAGACAGGTTCCTTGACACTGGTGAGGGGCTCTTGCTCTTGATCTCGGGAATTGTATCTCATTTGTTTGTTGGACTATCTTATTGAAACTTGGGCAATGTATGATGGAAAGATGCTTCTTAACGTACACCAAAAATGAAAGAAATCTAAGCATAAATAATAGAGTTCACTTCTCATCAATTAGCCACCCCTTAGCGGTATATTCATATGGTTTTTATGGTTGTACATATTCTTGTTTTTTTGGTCTCATTTGATAGAATGGAAGATATATTACAGAAATAGATATGATTTTGATTGCTTTCACAATGAAAAGTACCTTGAAATTGAGCTCAACGTAGGAGAAATGGTCCATTGCTTGGCTATGTTTAAGAGTAAACAAATTACGTCACTGTCCATTCCAGTATGCAGTTGTAAATGGGTTGGCATTATTTATACGATTATTGCAATAAGAAATAACAGTAAATCTTATATTTTTTGTGTGAATAAAAATTATGAATTATTTATATAATAATAATAATAATATGTATAATAATAATATGTATAATAATAATACATATAATAATAGTATAATAATATGTATAATAATAATACATATATAATAATAATGTACTACATATAATAATTATAATAACAGACGGCTTCAAAAAGTAGTCACTAGATGGCAGTGTTTACCACAACAAAGAGGGAGCGGTTGTGGCTGCCTCCACCTGTTACATAATGACATATTTTATTCATTGTAGAGTATATATCAGGTTTCTATGTGATTTATATTGTTTATTATTTCATATTAGACGAACTGTGATAGATAAATAAGCAGTTGAGTTGATGATAGCGAAATATTCAAGGAGTATGTTGTTCTGTCTCCAGACAAACTCGTCAGCCACCGACACCGCCCATACCACTACATGAATGACATATCTTATTCATTCTAGAGTATATATCGTGTTTCTATGTTACTTATATTGTGTATGCCATATTAGATGAACTGTGATAGATAAATAAGCCTTATACAGTGGACCCCCACATAACGATATTAATCCGTTCCTGAGAGCTCATTGTTATGCAAAATTATCGTTATGCGAATGAATTTTCCCCATAAGAAATAATGGAAATCAAATTAATCCGTGCAAGACACCCCAAAGTATGAAAAAAAAAATTTTTACCGAATGAAATATTAATTTTAATACACACAAACTGAAAAACGCATGCACAGTTACATGACACTTACCTTTATTGAAGATCTGGTGATGATTGATGGGATGGGAGGAGGAGAGAGTCTTAGTGTTTAGAAGGGGAATCCCCTTCCATTAAGACTTGAGGTGTCAAGTCCTTTTCTGGGGTTACTTCTCTTCTTTTAATGCCACTAGGACCAGCTTCAGAGTCACTGGACTTCTGTCGCACAACATATCTGTCCATAGTGGCCTGTACCTCTCGTTCCTTTATGACTTTCCTAAAGTGTTTCACAACAGTGTCAGTGTAATAGTCACCAGCACGGCTTGCAATAGCTGTGTTAGGGTGATTGTCATCAAAAAAGGTTTGCACTTTAAGCCACATTGCACACATTTCCTTAATCTTTGAAGTAGGCAACTTCTTCAATTTCTCTCTCCCCTCCTCTGAAGCAGTTTCCTCAGGTCTGGCCTCTTGCTGTTGAAGTTGATCTAGCAGCTCATCAGTGGTTAGTTCTTCATTGTCCTCCTCCACCAACTCTTCCACATCATCCCCACTAACCTCCAACCCCAAGGACTTTCCCAATGCCACAATGGATTCCTCAACTGGCATAGGATTCCCAGGGTTAGCCTCAAACCCTTCAAAATCCCTTTGGTCTACACATTCTGGCCACAGTTTCTTCCAAGCAGAGTTCAAGGTCCTCTTAGTCACTCCCTCCCAAGCCTTACCTATAAGGTTTACACAATTGAGGATATTAAAGTGATCTCTCCAAAACTCTCTTAGAGTCAGTTGAGTTTCTGAGGTCACTACAAAGCACCTTTCAAACAGAGCTTTTGTGTACAGTTTTTTGAAGTTGGAAATGACCTGCTGGTCCATGGGCTGCAGGAGAGGAGTGGTATTAGGAGGCAAAAACTTCACCTTAATGAAGCTCATGTCCCCATAAAGTCGCTCTGCCACGTCTGTAGGATGACCAGGGGCATTGTCTAACACCAGGAGGCACTTAAGGTCTAATTTCTTTTCAGTTAGGTAATCTTTCACATTGGGGGCAAATGCTTGGTGTAACCAGTCATAGAAAAAGTCCCTAGTGACCCATGCCTTACTGTTTGCCCTCCACAGCACACACAAATTAGCCTTGAGGATATTCTTTTGCCTGAATGCTCTGGGAGTTTCTGAGTGATATACTAATAAAGGCTTCACTTTGCAATCACCACTAGCATTGGAACACGTCAACAGAGTAAGCCTGTCTTTCATAGGCTTATGTCCTGGGAGTGCCTTTTCCTCCTGAGTAATGTAGGTCCTGCTTGGCATTTTCTTCCAAAACAGGCCTGTTTCATCACAATTAAACACTTGTTCAGGTTTCAGTCCTTCACTGTCTATGTACTCCTTGAATTCCTGCAGATATTTTTCAGATGCTTTGTGGTCCGAACTGGCAGCCTCACCATGCCTTATCACACTATGTATGCCACTATGCTTCTTAAATCTCTCAAACCAACCTTTGCTGGCCTTAAATTCATTCACATCATCACTAGTTGCAGGCATTTTTTTAATTAAATCCTCGTGCAACTTCCTAGCCTTTTCACTTATGATCACTTGAGAGATGCTATCTCCTGCTATCTGTTTTTCATTTATCCATACCAATAAGAGTCTCTCAACATCTTCCATCACTTGCGATCTCTGTTTCGAAAACACAGTTGAACCTTTGGCAAGAACAGCTTCCTTGATTTCCGTTTTGTTGGACACAATAGTAACGATGGTTGATTGGAGTTTACTATACAACCTGGCCAGCTCGGAGACACGCACTCCACTTTCATACTTAGCAATGATCTCTTTCTTCATCTCTATAGTAATTCTCACCCTTATTCCTGTAGGGTTGGCACTAGAAGCTTTCTTGGGGCCCATGGTCACTTATTTTGCAGATAAAATCACCAAAAACACTGTAATAATATGAAATGTTCCGATTGTATGCTTGGATGTTACTGCGGAGGCTGGCTGGTAAACAATGCCACCGGCGGAACATGTGAGGCTGGCTCAGGCCGCACATTAGACGCGTCTCGGATGAATAGCGTTGAGCGGGTTTTTTAGCGGTATGCGAGGCAAAATCTTAGCGATAAAATGTATCGGTATGCAGATTTAACGTTATGTGATGCCAACGGTATGCGGGGGTCCACTGTAGATGATAGCGAAATTATTCATGAAGTATTTTGCCCGGTCTCCAGACAAACTCTCGTCCACCGCTGACACCGCCCATACCACTGCATGAATGACGTATTTTATTCATTTTAGAGCATACATCAGGTTTCTATGTTGTTTATATTGTTTATTAGGTCATATTAGATGAAGTGAGATGGATAAATAAGCCATAGAGTTGATAGCGAAATTATTGAAATACAGAATTCCACTGGAACAGATTAATTGCATTTCAATTAATTAATATGAGGAGAATTGACTCTGCAAACGAGCAAATCCAGTTGCGAGCAAGGTCGTGGAATGGATTAAATTCGCAAGTAGAGGTTCCACTGTACTATGTTACAAAGTAGTTGCTGTATGTTTTAAGAAGTGAAGCAGGGTTTACAGATGACTTACATAGTGTTTGGCTTAAGACATAATTTTATACAAGCTGAGGTGTAGTATACATACCTAGAGTCTACCTGGAGGGTTTTTCAGGTGTCAATCCCTTCAAGGAAGATTCCTTGACATTGGTGAGGGGCTCTTGATCTAGGGAATTGGATCTGTGCTCCAGTTCCCTGAATTAAGCCTGAATAACTTCCATCCCCTTCCCCCCACAGGCGCTGTATCCTCTGGGTTTAGTGCTTTCCCATGATTATGATAATCGGGTGTCAATGCCCTTGCCCTTGACCAGGCCTCACAGTGAATCAGGGCCTAACCAGCCAGGCTGTTACTGCTTGCCACATGCAATTGAATGTATGAACCACAGCCTGGTTGGACAGGTACAGTGGTCCGTCAATAATTGTCCGGCCTGAAAGTCGTCCATTTCGGAAGTAGTCCCATTATTTTGTCTGAACATTGGCTCGCAAATGGTCCGTTAACTCGCTAATCGTCCTGCGTCTGGGACGCGTACTCATGCTCTGAGCCGCTGGGGCCTGCCTTCCCAGCCAGTGTGCCATTGTTTACCAGTGAGTGACGGTCCCCTAACTTGCTCCTACAAAATATTTCATAATATTCCATTGATTTTAGTGCTTGCAAGTGCTAAATAAGCTACCAAAGAAAACTTCTAGTGCCAGCCCTTTGGTAAAGAATGTGAGAAACACGTATAATTTATGAAAAAGTTTGTAGAAAAATACAAAGGTGGTGGTGGTAGAGTGGAAGCAGTTGTGATAGTGGTTGATGGTGGTAGAGGGTGGTAGTGATGGTGGTAGAAGGTAGTAGTGATGGTGGTAACAGTTGTAATAGTGGTAGAAGGCAGTAGTGATGGTGGTAGAGGGTGCCTTCTTTAGTGATTCAGCGATTCTATCAACTCCAATGTTGTTGGAGTTATATAGGGCTACAGAAAACACCACCGCCTCAGCTGCTGCTTCACCACCGTTATGGACGGCTTACTCTCAGTGGCCCTTATATACCCAACAACAACACAACACAACACCTCTCGTGACATATGTAATGACTTATTTTATTCATTCTAGAGTATATTCCATGTTTCTATGTTATTAATATTGTTTATTATGTCATATTAGTTGAATTGTGATAGATAAATAAGCTGTAGAGTTGATATTACTGTCATATTCTCCAACAATAAACTTACCATCCCTCCCTCACACAAACAAGTCTTCAATAAGAACATAAGAAAGGAGGAACACTGCAATAGGCCTGCTGGCCCATACTAGGCCAGTCCTTCACAAATCCAACCCACTAACAGAACAAATGCTACCCAAGCAATAAGCTCAGGTGCAAGTCCGACTCAAATCCAACCCCTCTCACTCGTGTATTTATCCAACCTAAATTTGAAACTACCCAAGCCATAGCTTATAGAACATAAGAAAGGAGGAACACTGCAATAAGCCTGTTGGCCCATACTAGGCCGGTCCTTCACAAATCCAACCCACTAACAGAACAAATGCTACCCATGCAATAAGCTCAGGTGCAAGTCCGACTCAAATCCAACCCCTCTCACTCGTGCATTTATCCAACCTAAATTTGAAACTACCCAATGTTTTAGCTTCGATCACCCTACTAGGCAGACCGTTCCACTCATCAACTACCCCTATTACCAATGTTCATTTATACATTTTATTAGTGCTTTACATTTATTTGGCACTCTTTTCTGGATGTAAATCTATATTTATGCTAGGGAAGTGACCCCTTAAGTGACCTAGAGTCCTTATGGAGAGGGATTCCCCTTCCAAACAATACCCTCTCTTCCCTCTCTCCTCCTCCCTGTCTTCCATTCATCAACAACAGCCTTCAATAAAGGTAACTGTCATGTTGAATGTTCATTCTTTTGTGCATGTAAATCTATCTTTTAGGTAAAAAAAAAAATTGTTGTTGATACTTTGGGTGTCTGGAACGAATTAATTGGATTTATGTTATTTCTTATGGGGAAAATTGATTCGAAAATCGTCCATTTCGATAATAGTCCCACTTCCAGGAACGGATTAAAGACGATAATTGAGGGACCACTGTACTTACTTTAGTTATCCGTTCAGCTCTCTTGAACACAGCCGGGGTCTATTGGTAATTCCCCTTATATATGCTGGAAGGCAGTTGAACAGTCTTGGGACCCCTGACATTTATTGTGTTATCTCTTAGTGTACTTGCGACAGCCTTGTGTTTCGTTGACGGGATGTTGCACTGCCTGTCAAGTCTTTTGCTTTCGTTGGGAGTGATTTCTGTGTGCAGATTTGGGACTAGCCCCCTCTAGAATTTTCCAGGTGCAAACAATGATGTGTGTGTTTTGCCTGCATTCCAAGGAGTACAGGTCAAGGGACTTCAGATAGTCCTAGTAATTGAGGTGCTTGACTGTACTGTATACATGTGCAATGAAAGTTTTCTGTATATTCTCCAGATCTGCAATTTTGCCTGCCTTGAAAGGGGCTGTTAATGTATGGCAGTATTCCAACCTAGAGAGAATAAGTGATTTAAAGAGGATCATCATTAGCATGGCATCCCTTACTTTGATTGTTCTCATTATCTATCCTATCATTTTTCCAGCAGATGTGATAATGACATTGTTGTTTTCTTTGAAAGTGAGATCCTCTGACATTACTCCCAAGTCCTTTGCATTAGTTTTTTGCTCTATTGTTTGGTTAGAATTTGTTTTCTACTCCATTCTAGCTTTTATTACCTCAAGTTTTCCATAGTGTTGTAATTGAAATTAGTCCTCATTGAGCTTTGTATTGTTTTCTGTGGCCTGTTGGAAGACTAGGATTATATTAACTTGGAGATAGGTAGTGTCCTCAGTGGTTGACACATTCGTGCAAATTTTAGTATCATTGGCAAAGGAAGACATGGTACTATGGTTTCCATCTCTGTCTTATGTCATATATGAGGATGAGGAAAAGAATGGGAGTGAAGCAGAACTTTTTACTGTTAACTTTATCGTAAATCTTCTATACACACGTGTTATCTTATATATTATGCTGTAGTTTCAGGTAAACCATTATGCATGAGTTTGATAAATGTAGCAACAACAAGATGGAAAATTTGTTAGCAGGGTTAAAATTTACACCTCAATTTAGGAAAAAAAATTGTGCATGGCTGATTTTTATATCGGGGAAATAGAAGACATGCTTTATAACAGATTATTAGCTGAAAAATGTGCCAAAAATTTTGGGTGAATGTCATGGGCAAAAAAGTTAGAATAAGATATTACAACTGTCAGTGAAAGTCAAATTTATCCATGTTTTGTACATAATTGTATCAACAGCGGTACATTAAAATAATTAAAGTACACCTGACACTAGTACAGTAATGTTTAAGTGAACTGTATGCAAGAAACAAGGCAAGAAACAGTTTTGACTAGTAGTTTTCATTTTGCACATACAAGTATTTTCTCCCTATTCACAGCTTTTTGGCGATTTCTGAATATTGTGGGGTACTTCATGGATAATAGGCTTAGAGGTTTGCAGTAAAACGAGGTTGCGGTGTTAAAGGTACAGTACAGTATTGTAGATTTAAGAGCCTTAGCCTATCTGTGTTGTGACCTTTCCTCAACGTTAATTTATAAATTTAATCTTATTTAAATAAAGTGCAGCAACAAACAAGGTGATCCAATTGTTTTAACCGAGTCTCTGATATACTATACTATACTCTGCTGTAATAATTGATATTTTTGTTTTATACCTGTACTATACATTGTCAAATTGGAAAAAAATTATGCAAGTACTTGTAAGGATGTTCAGATATCAGCATTAATTTTTGTAATGCAAAGGTCAAAATAGAAAAAGCAGTACCTCTTTAGTAACTGGGGAAAAACGGCATACTGTATGTATGTAATAATAACTGGAAATGATTATTTTCATATCTCAAGTACATTAAAAGTTACACAAATAACCCGCACATAGAAGAGAGGAGCTTACGACGACGTTTCGGTCTAACTTGGACCGAAGTCACTTTGTAAATGGTCCAGGTCGGACCAAAACGTCATCGTAAGCTCCTCTCTTCTATGTGCGGGTTATTTGTGTATCGTTCCAGTCACGGTACTGTGCCTTTTTTTGTTACACATTAAAAGTTGATTGGTTTGTTTAATAATTAAAGTGTATCTTCAGCATTTATAAAGTCAGTATTGTTTCCAATATTATATTCAAGATTTTAAAATGCTCCACTTTCAAAAGAGAGAATTAATACAAAAGTAACTGGATACGCACATTTAACAATATTTCATGATTGTTAGGGTTGGATTTCTGACCATAATCTATTGCAACTCTTGTGTACATTTGTAGTCATGAGAAAAGCAGAAAGATTTACTCATAACTGTACTTATAGACTACATACCAATGTTATAGTGAATTTGCCTTTAAGAGAAACTAAATAAATAGCAGCCAGTTTTTGTAATATACAGTTGTTTAAAGTTTGAGTATGTGTATGTGTATAATATGCTGTATAGTGTGCTTCCTTATGAAAACAAAATTTTACGCTATGTTAAGTAAATATCTTATTCACTATAACTGCATAGCTAATGATGCTTTAATGTGTAAATAATCACCTTGTTTGGTTCAATAATTACTAAGTGAACAAAGGTGATAAAATACATTGTAAAATGAGAGAGTAATCTATTAATGGATTGAAATCAGTTTTACTGTCACTAGTAGTAAGATATTGCATATGAATAACCCAAGCTACCGGTATATTTCTTCCTTTTTTTAATTGAACAAATGCATTTTTTGTAAAGGAAGATCAGTATATGTAACAGTGATAATGAGAGTGAACGAAATGAGATAAATGGGTCTTCTCGTAATCGTGAAGATTAGTGTCGGAAGCTAAACTAAACTTGTGACAATTGACAATAGATGAGTGTTGCCTCTGCTTCTGCACTCTGCCTACCTCCACCCCCTTCACTAACGGGTCACTGTCTCTCTCTGGGCCCGCACTCTCACAGGCCGGTGTTTTCCAGGATACAGGAAACTTTAGCATTTTCCCTGGTCAAGGCCATTGGACTGCAAGAGAAGAAGTCAGATTATTGGACGCAATAGAACAGTATGGATATGGGAACTGGGAAGATATTGCTCGTCATATCGAGACTAGAACACCTGAAGGTAAGCTCCATGTAGCCTTTGTTTTTTGTTTAGTTAAGCTAATTCAGCTCTTTAATTCTTAAAAAATTTAATGTGTATATATTTGGAATTTAAAAAAGCTATTTTTTTTTAACACACCAGCCATTTCCCACCCAGGCAGAATGACCTGAAAAAGAAGAAAGACTTTCTTTTTACATTTAGTAATTTATACAGGCTGCTAGCCCCTTGCTCCTGGCAGTTTAGTTGCCTCTTAAGACACACATGGCTTACAGAGGAAGGATTCTTCTCCACTTCCTCATGGAAATGAAGAAGAAAGAAATAAGAACAAGAGCTATTAATAAAATAAAAGAAAAGTGAGATGGGTGTGTATACATATGCATGTACATGCCTGTGTAATGTGACCTAAGTGTAAGCAAAAGAAGTGAGATGTACCTTTCATCTTGCATGTTTATGAAACAGAAAGAAAAGGCACCAGCAGTCCTACCATTGTGTAAAACAATTACTGAATATTATATTGTGGTGTAAAATTTTAATTGGCAGTAGTTTTATTTGTTACATATTAATGACATTAGAAGCTGGTTACATTACTGAAAACTCAGCTGTATTTCTTAAGATACTTGAATTTTAGGATGAATATAACAGTCATCTTGAAGAGACTTATTGATCTATGTGGCTAGGTATCCCATGTAGCGTTGAGTGGCTTGGGCACTTGAACACAGCTCTGGTCAGGAATTTGCACAGAATTCAGAGAGAAACAGCATAGAGGGAGTAGGTAATGAGTGGTAGTGATGGTATAGGCAGGTGAGAATCTGCTGCCTTGCATACCCATCTTTGTGGAAGCCAGGGTGGAACTAAATCACTTTGGACAAAAAAATGCCACTAAACTCACCTCTGTCATGCTGTAATTGGCAGATATGAGCTGAAACCGCAGTATGCAGGCAGTGCTGAACTTCTGACTGAGAGCCTGGGAGGCTGCAGGAACTTAGATGATACTGCCAAGATTTCCCAAGGAAATTAAACATACATATATTTGGGAATAAATTTTGAATGTACCTGCATCTGGATGATGAGGCTGCAGACATGACATAAAAATGATTTGTTGATTGGCGGATGCTGTTTGTACAAGCAAAAAACACAACTGCTGCGAACACTTGAGCTTGAATTACCAGAGCTTTGGTAAGATTGGAAAGGAAGAAGGATGAGTAAGGATGGAAATACAGTGGAACCTCTACTTACGAGTTTAATCCTTTCTGTGACCTTGATCACATCTGGATTTGCTTATTTGCAGAATCAATTTTCCTCATTTAAATTAATTGAAATGGAATTAATCCATTCCCATGGAATTCCAGGCACGACAAAAAACTTCAATAATTTCCCTAATATCAACTCTACGACTTGTTTATCTATCACAATTCATCTAATATGACACAATAAACAATATAAGTAACACAGAAACATAATATATATACTAGAATGAATGAAATATTATGTATGTGAGTAGTGTTAGTGGAGGCGGCACAATGGCCTTTGATGTTGTTGTTGGGGTGTATAGGGCCACCACGGCAGCCATTCCTACATACCTTCCCATGCTTTTGTTATAATAGAAAACAGAGTGTTTGTAAGGCAAGCTCCATTAGATTACTATGTACATAGTTTCATAAGGAAAACAACAACAACAATAATAATGTAAAGAAATTATGTAGGAATACGGCATTTACCTTGGAGATGGAGAAAAGATGCTGGGCACATCGGCGTATGCTAAATTATAAGTAGTAGTACATACATATTATAATTATTATAGTAGTATTACGTATTATTATTTTTATACATATTCAAGCAAAGGTCTTATCATCATCTTGTAAAAGTGCTTCTTGATGTGGGAGGGGGCTTCGTTAAACCTGAATACAGCCTCTCCTCACTTAGCGATGTACTCGTTTACCGACAACTCAGACTTATGATGGGCTTTCTGACCAGTATGCATGCCTAAATAATGTATATTAAAGCTGATTTCCCCTATTCTGTTTATTACAGTATACAGTACACTGCTGTATAAACATTTAAAAATATACCAGAAATGTTATAAATGGTGCAAAGGTGACACTAAAACAATATCAAAGATGGTTTATACAAACCCACTACCATTATACTATGCTCCTCACTTAGCGACGAATTCGTTCACTGATGGGGGTCTTAGGACTGGAACTCCGCTGTTAAGTGAGGAGACGCTGTAGTTGGCTTAGGCAGACTTTTGCTAGGTTCACTTTTTTGGAGACACGAGATGTGGAGTGGCGTAATCTGTCAATCTCGTATCCCAGGATCTTATTTGGGTTACTGATAGCAATAGGTGTACCTTTGATGGAGATACCTCTTTTGTTGTCATTAGTTGATGCCAGGCAACCGGTGATGCTGATGAGGACTTTCTCTGGATTGGTCGTGATTCTCATTTCTTAACATAAGAACATAAGAAAGGAGGAACACTGCAGGAGGCCTGTTGGCCCATACTAGGCAGGTCCTTTACAATTCATCCCACTAACAAAACATTAGCCCAACCCAATTTTCAATGCCACCCAAGAAATAAGCTCTGATGTGAAAGTCCCACTCAAATCCAACCCCTCCCACTCATGTACTTATCCAACCTAAATTTGAAACTACCCAAAGTCCCAGCCTCAATAACCCAACTAGGTAGACTGTTCCACTCATCAACTACCCTATTTCCAAACCAATACTTTCCTATGTCCTTTCTAAATCTAAACTTATCTAATTTAAATCCATTACTGCGGGTTCTCTCTTGGAGAGACATCCTCAAGACCTTATTAATATCCCCTTTATTAATACCTATCTTCCACTTATACACTTCGATCAGGTCTCCCCTCATTCTTCGTCTAACAAGTGAATGTAACTTAAGAGTCTTCAATCTTTCTTCGTAAGGAAGATTTCTAATGCTATGTATTAATTTAGTCATCCTACGCTGAATGTTTTCTAACGAATTTATGTCCATTCTGTAATACGGAGACCAGAACTGAGCTGCATAATCTAGGTGAGGCCTTACTAATGATGTATAAAGCTGCAGTATGACCTCTGGACTTCTGTTGCTTACACTTCTTGATATAAATCCCAGTAATCTATTTGCCTCATTACGTACGCTTAGGCATTGCTGTCTTGGTTTAAGGTGGCTGCTCACCATAACCCCCAAGTCCTTTTCACAATCTGTATGGCTAAGTTCTACATCATTTAACTTATAAGTACTAGGGTTATGGGCACTCCCGAGCTTCAGAACCTTGCATTTATCTACATTGAACTGCATCCGCCACTTTTCTGACCAAGAATAGAGTTTGTTTAAATCCTCCTGAAGTTCCATAACATCTACGTTTGAATCAATTATCCTACCTATCTTTGTGTCATCGGCGAATTTGCTCATGTCACTAGTAATTCCCTCATCAAGATCATTGATATATATTATAAACAACAACGGGCCCAAGACTGATCCCTGTGGAATGCCACTTGTTACAGATCCCCACTCGGATTTAACCCCATTTATGGACACTCTCTGCTTCCTGTCAGTGAGCCATGACTCGATCCACGAGAGCACTTTTCCTCCAATGCCATGAGCTGCCACTTTCTTTAACAGTCTATGGTGCGGAACTCTATCAAAAGCCTTACTAAAATCTAAGTAAATAATATCAAATTCTTTATCGTGGTCAACAGCCTCAAAAGCTTTACTGAAGAAAGTTAATAAATTAGTTAGACAAGACCGGCCTCTTGTGAATCCATGCTGAGTATCATTAATCAAGCTATGCTTATCGAGATGGCTTCTTATAATCTCAGCTATAACTGACTCTAGTAATTTGCCTACAATTGAGGTCAGGCTTATTGGGCGGTAATTTGACGGTAACGACTTGTCCCCTGTTTTAAAAATAGGAATTACATTAGTCATCTTCCACATATCAGACACTACACCTGTTTGAAGAGATAATTTAAAAATATTAGTTAATGGTTCACAGAGTTCCATTTTGCATTCCTTAAGAACCCTTGAAAAAACCTCATCAGGACCCGGCGACTTATTTTGCTTCAGTCTGTCTATCTGCTTCACAACCATTTCACTAGTGACTGTGATGTTACATAATTTATCTTCTTCTAGCCCACTATAAAAATTAATTACTGGAATATTGTTAGTGTCTTCCTGTGTAAAAACTGAGAGAAAATAATTATTAAAAATCAAGCACATTTCATTCTCTTTGTCAGTAAGGTGCCCATAGTTATTTTTAAGGGGACCTATCTTATCTCTAACTTTTGTTCTATAGACCTGGAAAAAACTTTTTGGGTTAGTTTTAGAATCCCTAGCAACTTTAATTTCATAGTCCCTTTTAGCTTTTCTTATTCCCTTTTTAATGTCCCTCTTAATGTCAATATACTGATTCATAAGATGACCTTCACCTCTTTTGATACGCCTATAAATTCCTTTCTTATGCCCTAGTAGATATTTGAGCCTATTATTCATCCATTTTGGGTCATTTCTATTTGATCTAGTTTCTTTATATGGGATAAACGTTCTTTGAGCAGCATGTATAGTGTTCAGAAAACTGTCATATTGATAGCTCACTTCGTTACCCCAGTCAAGAGATGATAAGTGTTCTCTAAGCCCATCGTAATCTGCTAAGCGAAAATCTGGGACTGTTACTGAGTTATCGCTACTATCGTACTTCCATTCAATGCTAAATGTAATTGATTTGTGGTCGCTAGCACCCAGTTCCTCTGAAATTTCTAAATTATTAACAAGGGATTCATTGTTTGCCATAACTAAGTCAAGCAGGTTATTTCCCCTTGTAGGTTCTGTCACAAACTGCTTCAAAAAACAATCCTGAACTACTTCTAAGAAGTCGTATGATTCTAAATTCCCAGTCAAGAAATTCCAATCAATATGACTAAAGCTGAAGTCTCCTAGAATTACTACATTATCGTGCCTTGTGGCCTTAACAATTTCCTCCCATAGTAGTCTTCCTTGGTCCCTATCTAAGTTTGGGGGACGGTATATCACTCCTAAAATCAGTTTTTCATGCCCCTCTGAAAATTCTATCCAAACAGACTCTGTATATGTTACTTCAGACTTAATACCCGTTTTTATGCAATAGTTCAAGCGATCTCGGACATACAATGCCACCCCACCCCCCTTCCCGATACTTCTATCTACTTGGAACAATTTAAAACCCTGAATATGACATTCCGCAGGCATGTCCCGACTTTTTGAATTAAACCACGTCTCAGTTAAGGCAAATACATCAATGTTACCTGCACTAGCAACTAATCTCAACTCGTCCATCTTATTCCTAGCACTACGGCAATTAGCATAATAAACATTGAAAGACTCTCCTTTCTCTTTACCCTTCCTGCTCATTTCCGTTTTTCTACTAAACCTATTACTGTCCTTATCACCCAAAGTCCCTGGCTTTTCAATATCTACCTCGTTCTGCTTATTACTAGTTCCCCTAGAACTCGTAATATTACTACACTGGGACTTCACTGTTTTCCTGCCAAAACCCATACCACTACCTATTCCTAGTTTAAAGTCCTAACTGCTCCCTCCACTGCAGTTGCCAGTGCTACCACCCCAGACCTAGATAAGTGAACCCCATCCCTGGCATACATGTCATTTCTGCCATAGAAGAGGTCCCAGTTGTCAATGAATGTTACCGCATTTTCCTTACAGTATTTGTCCAGCCAGCAATTGACACCAATTGCCCTGGACAACCATTCATTTCCAACTCCTCTCCTTGGCAAAATACCACATATGACAGGGTTCCCACCCTTACTCCTAATTATTTCTATTGCTGACCTATACCTGCTAATCAGGTCTTCACTCCTACGTCTGCCAACATCGTTGCCTCCAGCACCGAGACAGATAATAGGATTGCTCCCATTACCTCTCATGATGTCGTCCAGACGGCTAACAATATCCTCCATCCCAGCCCCAGGAAAGCAAACTGTCTCCTACTCCTGTCCTTCAAGCAGAACGCCCTATCCATATACCTAACTTGGCTATCCCCAACAACAACAATATTCTTACCTTCCTTGGTGTCGTTCGTCGTGATGTTCCCAGTAGTCGACTCACATTCGTCGGGTAGCACTGAGAATGTATTAGATGTTTCCACAACAGTTTCCACGGCAGTCTCTTTCTTCTTCATCGTTTCTACCTTTCCATTCGTCTTCTTGATCGTCAACTTCGTTCCCTGCTGTCCAGCCACTGACCAGTTTCCCTTCTTGACCTGAGGACTCAAAACAGGAGGACTACTACGAATCTTCTTGTTTTCCTCGGTCAGTCGCCGAATCTCCATCTTCGCCATCCTCAATTCTTCCTTAAGCTGTTGGTAAAGTTGCTCGATGGAGGGCATCTTGCTTCAATTCGTAGAGAGTGCGCAAACCGGTCTTCACAGAGCTAAGTACACGTCACCACTGAGCTAAGTACACGTCACCACTCACTCGCCACACGTCTTCTTTCAGTTGGCTGTTCTTTGTAGTTCCACATTCATTTTCTCTATTACCCTTCTATGCTTGTTTTTTCCCAAGATGAGGGTGGAAGATACTAAATGGATAACATTGTCAGGAAATTGGGTGATGATGGTATCGCCGAATTCAGTTTGAGGGAGATCGTTTATGTATATGTAGAAGAGTATGGGGCCAAGGCATGAGCCCTGTGGCACTCCAGCTGTCAGTGTGAAAGGTTCTGCCAACTTGCCGTTAAAGGTGGGGATGATACTTCTTCCTGGTAAGAAATTGTATGTAAGCCTGAGAAAAGTCCAGTTGTGGTCCAGAAGGTTGGCAAGTTTGAATATGAAGTCATTGTGTCACAGGCTGTCAAAGGCTTTGTGTACATCCCTAGTTGCAATTAGGGCCAAATTCCTGTTTATTCAGGCTATCTTACCGCATCGAAGATGGGATTGATAGCATGTTGGGTTCTTCAGTGGGTCCTGAAGCCAAACTGCTTTTCGGTGTAGAGGTGGTTGAACTCCATGTAGTGGTTCAGTCTATTGGAGATGATTTTTTCAAAGACTTTGCCATTGATTTCCAGTAAGGAGATAGGTCTATAGTTTTCTGATTTGCAGATGTCTTTGTTGGGTTTTGCAATGAAATATCCTCACTGTCTTAAGTGCCATAGGAAAGTGTCCAGATGTCAAAATGGTGTTATAGATATTAACCAGAGACATCTTGCAGTTGTGGGGTAGGTACGTTAATTGTTTTGCTGTTACGCCTGAGGGACCTGGTGCCTTATTTCTCATTCTGCCTATGATTTATCACATCCCCTTGAGGGTAATTGGTCTGGTGAGGGGGGTGTCCGATTTCAAGGGTAGCTGCATCAATCGATAGTACGTATTGGATGGGAGTCTGCCCAGTTGTCGTCCCTCCATTGGTTAACCCACTGGTGGTGATTGTTGTTGAATCTTCTGGTATCATTGTGTGATAGAATTTTCTCCCACACTTCACCCATCAGATTGGCTTGGTCCCGTGGGTCCTCGATAAGGGTAGGCACTTCCTCACCATCTACATCAGTGAAGGAGTGTGTAAGGAGTTGTGTGGGTGTGGGTTTAGCCGCCAGCAGCTGGTGGAGCTTACTCCAGAACTGTTCCAGATGGCGTTTGTATTGATTAGTCTGGAGGACAAGATATTTCCATATTTCTCTCTTGTGCTGGGTGATTAAGTCTCTCCTCAACCTCTGCAGTACAGCCCATGTGGGCTCTCCCATTTGGTGGTGCTGCAAACACTGCTATCACCGAATGTGTAGTGATGATAGGGCTTTTACCACTGCCACCAGATATGTTAACCCTTTGACTGTCGCAAGCCCATTTCTGAAACTGTCATTCTATGTCGCAAAATTTTTGGAAAAAAAAAATATTATTTTTTCTTATGAAGTGATAGAGAATTTTTTCCCGGTGGTAATGACACCAAAAGTATGAAATTTGATTGAAAACTTAGGGAATTATGCTCCCGCGAATTTAGTGATCTCTGTGATATACAGTGGACCCCCGCATAGCGATTTTAATCCGTGCAAGAGGGCTCATTGTTATGCGAAATGATCGGTATGCGAATGAATTTTCCCCATAAGAAATAATGGAAATCAAATTAATCCGTGCAAGACACCCAAAAGTATGAAAAAAAATTTTTACCACGTGAAATATACATTTTCCTACACACAAAGAGAAGGATACATGCACAATAGTAGAGTAGTACATGCACAGTATATATTGTGCATGTACTACTCTACTAAATGAAGAATAAATGACACTTACCTTTATTGAAGATGCAGCAATGACTGATGAGACACTGTGTCCTGGGAGTGCCTTTTCCTCCTGAGTACTGTAGGTCCTGGTTGGCATTTTCTTCCAGAACAGCCTTATCACACTGTGTATGCCACTACTATTCTTAAATCTCTCAAACCAACCTCTGCTGGCTTTAAATTCACCAATACGAGCACTAGTTCCAGGCATTTTTCCCTGTTCACCTGGGTGTTAGTCGACTGGTGTGAGTTGCATCCTGGGAGACAAGATTAAGGACCCCAATGGAAATAAGTTAGAGAGTCTTCGATGACACTGACTTTTTTGGGTTATCCTGGGTGGCTAACCCTCTGGGGTTAATTGTTTCTTGGTATTCTCAATAAGCCACACCAGCAATGGTGCTACAGCAGCAACAGCAGCAGCTGACAGTGCTACAGCAGCAGCAGCAGCAGCTGACAGTGCTACAGCAGCAGCTGACAGTGCTACAGCAGCAGCAGACGGTGCTACAGCAGCAGCAGACAGTACTACAGCAGCAGCTGATGGTGGTACAGCAGCAGCTGATGGTGGTACAGCAGCAGCTGACAGTGCTGCAGCAGCAGACAGTACTACAACAGCAGCAGCAGCAGAGACGGTGCTACAGCAGCAGCAGACAGTACTACAGCAGCAGCTGATGGTGGTACAGCAGCAGCTGATGGTGGTACAGCAGCAGCTGACAGTGCTGCAGCAGCAGACAGTACTACAACAGCAGCAGCAGCAGACGGTGCTACAGCAGCAGCAGACAGTACTACAACAGCAGCAGCAGCTGACGGTGGTACAGCAGCAGCAGCAGCAGCTGATGGTGCTACAGCAGCAGCAGCAGCTGATGGTGCTACAGCAGCAGCAGACGGTGCTACAGCAGCAGCAGACGGTACTACAGCAGCAGCAGCAGCTGTACCACCAATAGTAGCGATGGTTGATTGGGGTTTATTGTACAACCTGGCCAGCTCGGAGACACGCACTCCACTTTCATACTTATCAATGATCTTTTTCTTCATCTCTATAGTAATTCTCACCTTTATTGCTGTAGGGTTGGCACTAGAAGCTTTCTTGGGGCCCATGGTCACTTATTTTGCAGATAAAATCACCAAAAACACTGTAATAATACGAAATGTTCCGATTGTATGCTTGGATGTTACCGCGGAGGCTGGCTGGTAAACAATGCCACCGGTGGCACATGAGGCTGGCTAAGGGCGCACATTGGACGCGTCTCGGACGAACAGCGGTGAGCGGGTTTTTGAGCGGTATGCGAGGCAAAATTTTTGCGATAAAAGCGAGCGAGTTAAATAAGTGAGTGAGTTAAATAAGTTAAGAAAGCCTAGGGAAAGTATGGATTTGTCCATTAAAAACAGAGTAGGGGAGTTAGTAGATGGGGAGATGGAGGTATTAGGTAGATGGCGAGAATATTTTGAGGAACTTTTAAATGTTGAGGAAGAAAGGGAGGCGGTAATTTTATGCACTGGCCAGGGAGGTATACCATCTTTTAGGAGTGAAGAAGAGCAGAATGTAAGTGTGGTGGAGGTACGTGAGGCATTACGTAGAATGAAAGGGGGTAAAGCAGCTGGAACTGATGGGATCATGACAGAAATGTTAAAAGCAGGGGGGGATATAGTGTCGGAGTGGTTGGTACTTTTGTTTAATAAATGTATGAAAGAGGGGAAGGTACCTAGGGATTGGCAGAGAGCATGTATAGTCCCTTTATATAAAGGGAAAGGGGACAAAAGAGATTGTAAAAATTATAGAGGAATAAGTTTACTGAGTATACCAGGAAAAGTATACGGTATGGTTATAATTGAAAGAATTAGAGGTAAGACAGAATGTAGAATTGCGGATGAGCAAGGAGGCTTCAGAGTGGGTAGGGGATGTGTAGATCAAGTTTTTACATTGAAGCATATATGTGAACAGTATTTAGATAAAGGTAGGGAAGTTTTTATTGCATTTATGGATTTAGAAAAGGCATATGATAGAGTGGATAGAGGAGCAATGTGGCAGATGTTGCAAGTTTATGGAATAGGTGGTAAGTTACTAAATGCTGTAAAGAGCTTTTATGAGGATAGTGAGGCTCAGGTTAGGGTGTGTAGAAGAGAGGGAGAATACTTCCCGGTAAAAGTAGGTCTTAGGCAGGGATGTGTAATGTCACCATGGTTGTTTAATATATTCATAGATGGGGTTGTAAAAGAAGTAAATGCTAGGGTGTTCGGGAGAGGGGTGGGATTAAATTATGGGGAATCAAATTCAAAATGGGAATTGACACAGTTACTTTTTGCTGATGATACTGTGCTTATGGGAGATTCTAAAGAAAAATTGCAAAGGTTAGTGGATGAGTTTGAGAATGTGTGTAAAGGTAGAAAGTTGAAAGTGAACATAGAAAAGAGTAAGGTGATGAGGGTATCAAATGATTTAGATAAAGAAAAATTGGATATCAAATTGGGGAGGAGGAGTATGGAAGAAGTGAATGTTTTCAGATACTTGGGAGTTGACGTGTCGGCGGATGGATTTATGAAGGATGAGGTTAATCATAGAATTGATGAGGGAAAAAAGGTGAGTGGTGCGTTGAGGTATCTATGGAGTCAAAAAACGTTATCTATGGAGGCAAAGAAGGGAATGTATGAAAGTATAGTAGTACCAACACTCTTATTTGGATGTGAAGCTTGGGTGGTAAATGCAGCAGCGAGGAGACGGTTGGAGGCAGTGGAGATGTCCTGTCTAAGGGCAATGTGTGGTGTAAATACTATGCAGAAAATTCGGAGTGTGGAAATTAGGAGAAGGTGTGGAGTTAATAAAAGCATTAGTCAGAGGGCAGAAGAGGGGTTGTTGAGGTGGTTTGGTCATTTAGTGAGAATGGATCAAAGTAGAATGACATGGAAAGCATATACATGTAAATCTGTAGGGGAAGGAAAGAGGGGTAGGGGTCGTCCTCGAAAGGGTTGGAAAGAGGGGGTAAAGGAGGTTTTGTGGGCGAGGGGCTTCGACTTCCAGCAAGCGTGCATGAGCATGTTAGATAGGAGTGAATGGAGACGAATGATACTTGGGACCTGACGATCTGTTGGAGTGTGAGCAGGGTAATATTTAGTGAAGGGATTCAGGGAAACCGGTTATTTTCATATAGTCGGACTTGAGTCCTGGAAATGGGAAGTACAATGCCTGCACTTTAAAGGAGTGGTTTGGGATATTGGCAGTTTGGAGGGATATGTTGTGTATCTTTATACGTATATGCTTCTAAACTGTTGTATTCTGGGCACCTCTGCAAAAGCAGTGATAATGTGTGAGTGTGGTGAAAGTGTTGAATGATGATGAAAGTATTTTCTTTTTGGGGATTTTCTTTCTTTTTTGGGTCACCCTGCCTCGGTGGGAGACGACCGACTTGTTGAAAAAAAAAAAAAAAAAGCGAGCGGTATTCGGATTAAACGTTATGTGATGCCAATGGTATGCGGGGGTCCACTGTATATGCATCGGCGATTTCAGCGACTTTGAGCCCTATTTTCGGCCAATTCCATTGTTCCAGTCGACCAAACTCATAACTATTTCTTTAGAACTCCATTTTTTCTATCAATTGAGTACAAGAAACCGCCCATTTACCGATTTCAACTACCCAATAAAGTGGTCAGAAATTGGCAATTTGGCCAATTTCACTCAAATTAAAAAAGATGCCAATTTCAAAATAGGGTCCAGAATAAACAATGCAGACATGCTTGGCACTAAAATAACATATCCTCTGCTCATTAGTCACATCTCCAGGCCCCACTTATATTACTCTTGCTTTCTATTTTGATTTTTTATTCACACAAAAATAGAAGATTTACTGTTATGCAGACTACTGCATTATTGTGAAAATGGTATAAATACTATCAGTGCACTAGTGAAAAAATATTAGACTCCCCAGTTGTCGTGTATTGGACGTGTGGTGTGATTTTCTTACTATTGAACATTGGTAAAAATCAAACATTTCTGCTATTCTGAGCTCAATTTCAAGGTCGTTTTCATTGTGAAACTAATCAAAATCATCTCTATTTCTGTAATATGTTTGCCATTCTGTCAAATGAGACCAAGAAAACAAGAATACAACCATAAATACTATGCGAAAATACACCTCAAAGTCGGCCTTTTGATCCAAAAACACTGTCGAGTTTTTTTTTTTCTCATTATGCACTGCGTGCTGCAGGATTTTTTTATACAGTGCACACTGACCACACAGACCCATTCTCTCACAAGTGGGCCTACCAGCTTTCTCCTGCTTGATTTGAAGCTGTTAGAATTATTAAGTACATATATACATGTATACATTTGAAACACTGGCTCTTAAGACGTATGTATGCGGCCGAAACAGTCAAAGGGTTAATAGTATTTCTCTGGTGGACTGAATTATGCTTCTTCGGAGGTATGCTTTAGCTTTATTGGGTTTTGGTAGAGGCAGTGTGTCTAGGCTAGCTGTAGCCAGGCTAACTGGCCTGACAGGAGAGAGAGGAAGAGGCAGGTGTTCTCTATATGCTGTCTGATGCATAAGTGATGCAGATGTAGTCTCTTATGGGGTGAAGTCTAGGTAGGTCCACAAGATGGCAGCACAACCTAGTGCAATAGAGCGAAATACAATATAAATCCCAAGCTCAGTACAGTACAACTTAAATTATATAATACATTACTTTACATACAGTAGACACCTGAATGTCACATGATCGTGGTTCACATATTCAATATTGTGCTTCTTAAATTTAGTTGTTCATTTCCAATAGACAAGCACCATTTTCAGTAGTAATGTAGTGGAGCAGAATTCATTTCTGTTGAGTTCTGCAGCAGGCAGACAGGTGATCCCCATTATGCAGTGAGAAATTGCATTGTTTTAGTACAACAGGAGAGGGTGTGAGGGGGGGAATGAGAGGATGTAAACAAACAGCCTGCCACATGAGTCGTGTACTGTATCTGGATGTGTACTGTACGATTTTCCCTTCAGTACACGTCGCCCAAGTTTTCCTTCTTTACATCACTCCATCTCTTCTCAGGATATTTCTCATGGCATCCAAATGAAATGCAGGTGGTGCTGGTGAAGCAAAGAAGAAAATTAAGTATGAAACTATGCCTATTTCAAGAAAACTGGAGGTAATCAAAATGCTGAAGGGTGATGCATGCATCGGGTTGATGACATGAGTGTTTGGTGTTAGAGAATCAGCAATTCGTTCAATTCAAGACAGTGAGTTGAAGTTAAAGGCTTGTGCAATGAGTAATCCTCAGTGTCATACAGTGAAAAGAATGAGGAATAGGTCATTATTGCTAAATGTAACAAACTGGCAGTGTATGACAGAATACATGAGGACTCCACTGCAACAATCAACTGATGAAGTTGCATCAACTTCACAAGATCTCCAACCTTCAACATCACATTTCCAACCCCAGTCATCAACTTTGGTCCAGAATAGCCACAGCCACTCTTCATTTATTCACGATGTATCGTATCACTAACCCAACTTGAAGGTAAGTAACAAATACTGTACAGCAATAATGTAACCTTTTTTTAGCTACATGTACTCTTCCTTTTCATTGTTTGAACTTCACCAGAGTTCAGGTAGATTATTTCACAGAGCATCCTAATCGACAAAGTTAGGTAGAAAAAAAAATAATATCTTTCGAAGAATTATGATAGGGAAAAAAAGTGGGATTTTTTAAAGGTCTGGAGGATGCAACCCTTTTTTCCCATGTGTTTTCTGCTTTATAAGCTACAGAAATCAGTAGCACAGTTTTCCAAAATGTAATATGAATGTCCATTATACATAAATTATGGCATACTGCCACAAATAGAAGTTCTAGATTGCCAGGTTGTTTTATCAGGCAGTTGAAAAGGAAGTCTAGCCTTTAGGCTAGGTTCTGAGGATACAAGAACCCTTGAAAGCAGTTATAGGTATGCAGTAGGTAATAAAAAGGCTCCCTACTCTTCTCTTTTGTATATTTGGATACATGAAAATCTACTTCTATTCTGTTTTATGGCAATATACCAGCAGTGTTTGGATGATGTGTATGTTTGAGAGTCTGCCTTAACACAGTATACAGGGTTATTTTAAAAAAGATGTTTTTGCCTCCCAGGAAAAGCTTGCCTTTTAAGCCTTACTTGATACTTCTCTAAGACATTGATCAATTGAAGATTAAGGTAATGATGCCACAATAGTGAAATTCCTTCTATCTAATACAATTTGTATCCTGCAGGTAATAGAGCAAGAAGTGATTACAAACTTTAAATAGTTGCCTACCAAGAGTTTGACTGCTATTGTTGAGGAATATTCTACTTCTATTAATTTTTTGATATGATTATTAAAACTGCTATCAGTCTTGTTGCTGATGCTCTGGAACATAGTATAGCATGTCCATTTATATTGGATCCTCGCCAGGGTTGCTACCTGAGCTAGGGTCATGAGGGCTTTCTGATGAGTCATGGATGATCCCTAGTAATAAAAAATAGCTTCCGTACAAGCGTCACTATAAATTTGTGGGGAGTTGATTTTGTATCTGAGAGACATGTTCCTGTAACATACCAGTCTAATCTGGTTAACAGCTATAAGAAAGAATGACCAGAATAATAAAACAATTTGAATGTGGGAAAGCAGTTAAGCAGTCTTTTTACAAGTTGCCTTTCGGTAAGAATGTTAGGTAATCAAGTTCTGGAAATACAGAAACCCATCAGTTTGTTGGGTTGACTGTACTAGCAATATGAAATGTAAAGAATGATCAACAAGAGTGGATAAAATATTAAAAAATGGCTGTATATTGTGATTCAGTATTTCATTTGTACGTGTGACAATGATATACATATTGTATTCAAACGACAGTGTACCATTGCACACAAATCTGGGTTTTGTAGTCTGATTTGCAACCAGCTGAGTTGATTACTTCACTTAATGGTCATTTTCTGGGGCTCTAAGTGGGTACAGGTATCAGTTCTGTCGCAAAACTTGTGTGATTTAAAATTTTGGGTCATAGACAAATAAATTTGGGGTCACGTTGGTTTGAAGCGTGGATTGGGTAATAACACTCACGTAGGATGATAAGTAGGTATATTAGACGGAATATATGGGAAGTGCCAAGCCTGACCTCTCTCTCTCTTGTCTATCCTTCAACTGACTCACAGTGCCTACAGGGTGAGCAGCATACAAATCATGCTAGGTCAGCTGTAGCTGTAACAGTGAATAACAGTCAGTGATTCACGCAGGAGCAGAGAATCAGTAACCGTCGGTGTATGAATCATTACTACTGACACTAGTAACTGGTTACTGGTAACTGATACTACTGAGATGGGAACCACTGATTTAAAACTCCTGCATGTCATGTTGCCTAAATGTTGCTGCTGTCTTGGTAGCATTCATTATTCCCTCTTTTATTGCCTGTGAGTTTGCTGGTGTTGCCATCTTGGCTTATACTGTACCATGACCTATGATCAGCTGTAAAGATTTCTTAATATTTTAGCCAACATTGTGTAAATGATAGTGATTGAACTGCCTCTATTAGTAAATGCCAGTGTGAGGTGAACAATTGTAATGGCTATTATTTTATTGGAAATGTACTTATTTGAGTGTGATATGTAAATTGTTAAAGATATAACTATCTATTAGACCTGTTGTCTCATGGCAGTGATAGTGGCAACACCAGAGATTATGTACAGGTTGATTATAAGTGCATTTGCAGTGAAATTTTAGTACAGTGGACCCTCAGTTAACAATATTAATCCGTTCCAGAGAGCTTGTCCTTAACCGATTTTATCGTTATCCGATTTAATTTTCCCCATAAGAAATAATGGAAATCCAATTAATCCGTTCCTGCTGTCAGGAGGCATGACAGAATAGCACTTCAATATGATGCTATTGTCAACTCTATGGCTTATTTATCTATCACAATTCATCTAATATTACATAATAAACACAGAAACATGATATATACTCTAGAATGAATAAAATATGTCATAATGTATGTGAGGATAAGTGCTGGAAGTGTTGTTATTGGGTTTATAATGGCCACTGAGAGAAGCCATACATATTAGTGGTGGAGGAGGCTTCTGCCACCACCACTATCCACAAACAATACGTATATGTATGTAATTTATAAATAAGAAATATTTACATTTTAATTTATAAATAAGAATTTTATTTTTTAACAAGTTGGCCGTCTTCCACTGAGGCAGGGCGACCCAAAAAGAAAGAAAATCCCCAAAAAGAAAATACTTTCATCATCATTCAACACTTTCACCTCACTCACACATAATCACTGTTTTTGCAGAGGTGCTCAGAACACAACAGTTTAGAAGCATATACGTATAAAGAGAACATATCCCTCCAAACTGCTAATATCCCGAAACCCCTCCTTTAGAGTGCAGGCATTGTACTTCCCATTTTCAGGACTCGAGTCCGGCTATATAAAAATAACCGGATATAAAAATAATTTATAAATAATTTATAAATAAGAAATATTTACATTTTAATTTATAACTAAGAAATATTTGCACTTACCTTAGAGGAGATGTTTAATTACGTAGTTAGTTGGATGGAGTGTAGTAGATATGCAGGGAGTGTAGCAGGCATGCAGGGAGTGTAGCAGGCATGCAGGGAGTGTAGCAGGCATGCAGGGAGTGTAGCAGGCATGTAGAGAATGTAGCAGGGAGTGTAGCAGACATACAGGGAGTGTAGCAGGCATGCAGGGAGTGTAGCAGGCATGCAGGGAGTGTAGCAGGCATGAAGGGAGTGTAGCAGGCATGCAGGGAGTGTAGCAGGCATGCAGGGAGTGTAGCAGGCATGTAGAGAATGTAGCAGGGAGTGTAGCAGACATACAGGGAGTGCAGCAGGCATGCAGGGAGTGTAGCAGGCATGCAGGGAGTGTAGCAGGCATGCAGGGAGTGTAGCAGGCATGTAGAGAATGTAGTAGGCATGCAGGGAATGTAGCAGGGAGTGTAGCAGGCATGCAGGGAGTGTAGCAGGCATGCAGAGAGTGTAGCAGGCATGCAGGGAATGTAGCAGGGAGTGTAGCAGACATGCAGGGAGTGTAGCAGGCATGCAGGGAGTGTAGCAGGCATGCAGGGAGTGTAGCAGGCATGCAGGGTGTGTAGCAGGCATGCTGGGAGTGTAGCAGACATGCAGGGAGTGTAGCAGGCATGCAGGAAGTGTACCGAGCATGCTGGGAGTGTAGCAAATATGCAGGGAGTGTAGTAGGCATGCAGGGAGTGTAGTAGGCATGCAGGGAGTGTAGTAGGCATGCAGGGAGTGTAGCAGGCATGCAGGGAGTGTAGCAGGCATGCAGGGAGTGTACCAGGCATGTAGGAGGTGAGAGGAAGGCGAGTTTATTAAGCTTCAATATGATACTAATATCTCTATGGCTTATTTATCTACCACAATTCATCTAATCTAGGTAGTAGGTTGGTAGACAGCAACCGCCCAGGGAGGTACTACCGTCCTGCCAAGTGAGTGTAAAATGAAAGCCTGTAATTGTTTTACATGATGGTAGGATTGCTGGTGTCCTTTTTTTCTGTCTCTTAAACATGCAAGATTTCAGGTACATCTTGCTACTTCTACTTACACTTAAGTCACACTACACATACATGTATAAGCATATATATACACACCCCTCTGGGTTTTCTTCTATTTTCTTTCTAGTTCTTGTTCTTGTTTATTTCCTCTTATCTCCATGGGGAAGTAGAACAGAATTCTTCCTCTGTAAGTCCATGCGTGTCATAAGAGGCGACTAAAATGCCGGGAGCAAGAGGCTAGTATCCCCTTCTCCTGTATATATTACTAAATTTAAAAGAAGAAACTTTCGTTTTTCCTTTTGGACCACCCCACCTCAGTGGGATACGGCCGGTGTGTTGAAAGAAGAAGAATTCATCTAATATGACATAAACAATACATATTAATAACATAATAACACACATGAACGCGTGGAATCGTCCTCCCTGGCTTGTAAACAATGCCACACTGGCTTTACATGGGCTCAGGCCGTACGGACTCGTTCAGGAAGAATGTCCTTAACCGAGTTTTTCGTCATTAGCCAAGCCAATATTTTGATGCAAGAAATGCATCGGTATCTGATTTCATTGCTATCCAATAGCATCGTTAACTGAGGTTTTTCTTAATGGGCCACCCTGCTTCGGTGGGATATGGCAGGTGCGTTGAAAGAAAGAAAGATTTTCTTCCATGATGAAAACTCCATCTTTGAACCTCACTTTATTTTTTGCATTTTGAACAAGGAATGCTTATTTGTAAAAAACATTTCCACACTGATTTCTTTGGCAATCTTAATAAGACGTTTTTATCAGTGTACACATGGTCCCTTACAACATGTGGAATTAGTTATGGATAGGCATTTTCAACAAGTTCAAAGGCTTCTCTCCAAGTTATTATTACACAGACACAGCACTTAAAGAACAAGAATTTAAGTACTTAAGAACATATAAGAAAGGAGCACTGCGACAGGCCTTCTGACTTGTTAGGCAGTTCCCACTCACACCCATGCAACTGCTAAATAAGCCACCACGGGCCGAAAGAAAGCTTCTAGTGTCAGCCCTTTGGTAAAGAAGGTAAGAAACATGATAGAATTCAAGAAAGAACACACCAGTCGAGGTACTTCCCCACACACACCAACCAA
>NC_091338.1:14281524-14289024 GCF_038502225.1 Cherax quadricarinatus
GGGGAATGAGAGGATGTAAACAAACAGCCTGCCACATGAGTCGGTGTCTGTATCTGGATGTGTACTGTACGATTTTCCCTTCAGTACACGTCGCCCAAGTTTTCCTTCTTTATCACTCACTCCATCTTCTCAGGATATTTCTCATGGCATCCAAATGAAATGCAGGTGGTGCTGGTGAAGCAAAGAAGAAAATTAAGTATGAAACTATGCCTATTTCAAGAAAACTGGAGGTAATCAAAATGCTGAAGGGTGATGCATGCATCGGGTTGATGACATGAGTGTTTGGTGTTAGAGAATCAGCAATTCGTTCAATTCAAGACAGTGAGTTGAAGTTAAAGGCTTGTGCAATGAGTAATCCTCAGTGTCATACAGTGAAAAGAATGAGGAATAGGTCATTATTGCTAAATGTAACAAACTGGCAGTGTATGACAGAATACATGAGGACTCCACTGCAACAATCAACTGATGAAGTTGCATCAACTTCACAAGATCTCCAACCTTCAACATCACATTTCCAACCCCAGTCATCAACTTTGGTCCAGAATAGCCACAGCCACTCTTCATTTATTCAAGATGTATCGTTATCACTAACTAACTTGAAGGTAAGTAACAAATACTGTACAGCAATAATGTAACCTTTTTTTAGCTACATGTACTCTTCCTTTTCATTGTTTGAACTTCACCAGAGTTCAGGTAGATTATTTCACAGAGCATCCTAATCGACAAAGTTAGGTAGAAAAAAAAAATAATATCTTTGAAGAATTATGATAGGGAAAAAAAAAGGGTGGGATTTTTTAAAGGTCTGGAGGATGCAACCCTTTTTTCCCATGTGTTTTCTGCTTTATAAGCTACAGAAATCAGTAGCACAGTTTTCCAAAATGTAATATGAATGTCCATTATACATAAATTATGGCATACTGCCACAAATAGAAGTTCTAGATTGCCAGGTTGTTTTATCAGGCAGTTGAAAAGGAAGTCTAGCCTTTTAGGCTAGGTTCTGAGGATACAAGAACCTTTGAAAGCAGTTATAGGTATGCAGTAGGTAATAAAAAGGCTCCCTACTCTTCTCTTTTGTATATTTGGATACATGAAAATCTACTTCTATTCTGTTTTATGGCAATATACCAGCAGTGTTTGGATGATGTGTATGTTTGAGAGTCTGCCTTAACACAGTATACAGGGTTATTTTAAAAGATGTTTTTGCCTCCCAGGAAAAGCTTGCCTTTTAAGCCTTACTTGATACTTCTCTAAGACATTGATCAATTGAAGATTAAGGTAATGATGCCACAATAGTGAAATTCCTTCTATCTAATACAATTTGTATCCTGCAGGTAATAGAGCAAGAAGTGATTACAAACTTTAAATAGTTGCCTACCAAGAGTTTGACTGCTATTGTTGAGGAATATTCTACTTCTATTAATTTTTTGATATGATTATTAAAACTGCTATCAGTCTTGTTGCTGATGCTCTGGAACATAGTATAGCATGTCCATTTATATTGGATCCTGCATCAGGTTGCTACCTGAGCTAGGGTCATGAGGGACTTTCTGATGAGTCATGGATGATCCCTAGTAATAAAAAATAGCTTGCATACAAGCCGTCCACTATAAATTTGTGGGGGAGTTGATTTTGTATCTGAGAGACATGTTCCTGTAACATACCAGTCTAATCTGGTTAATTCAGCTATAAGAAAGAATGACCAGAATAATAAAACAATTTGAATGTGGGAAAGCAGTTAAGCAGTCTTTTTACAAGTTGCCTTTAGGTAAGAATGTTAGGTAATCAAGTTCTGGAAATACAGAAACCCATCAGTTTGTTGGGTTGACTGTACTAGCAATATGAAATGTAAAGAATGATCAACAAGAGTGGATAAAATATTAAAAAATGGCTGTATATTGTGATTCAGTATTTCATTTGTCGTGTGACAATAGATATACATATTGTATTCAAGCGACAGTGTACCATTGCACACAAATCTGGGTTTTGTAGTCTGATTTGCAACCAGCTGAGTTGATTACTTCACTTAATGGTCATTTTCTGGGGCTCTAAGTGGGTACAGGTATCAGTTCTGTCGCAAAACTTGTGTGATTTAAAATTTTGGGTCATAGACAAATAAATTTGGGGTCACGTTGGTTTGAAGCGTGGATTGGGTAATAACACTCACGTGGGATGATAAGTAGGTATATTAGGACGGAATATATGGGAAGTGCCAAGCCTGACCATCTCTCTCTCTTGTCTATCCTTCAACTGACTCACAGTGCCTAGAGGGTGAGCAGCATACAAATCATGCTAAGTCAGCTGTAGCTGTAACAGTGAATAACAGTCAGTGATTCACGCGAGGAGCAGAGAATCAGTAACGTCGGTTGTATGAATCATTACTACTGACACTAGTAACTGGTTACTGGTAACTGATACTACTGAGATGGGAACCACTGATTTAAAACTCCTGCATGTCATGTTGCCTAAATGTTGCTGCTGTCTTGGTAGCATTCATTATTCCTCTTTTATTGCCTGTGAGTTTGCTGGTGTTGCCATCTTGGCTTATACTGTACCATGACCTATGATCAGCTGTAAAGATTTCTTAATATTTTAGCCAACATTGTGTAAATGATAGTGATTGAACTGCCTCTATTAGTAAATGCCAGTGTGAGGTGAACAATTGTAATGGCTATTATTTTATTGGAAATGTACTTATTTGAGTGTGATATGTAAATTGTTAAAGATATAACTATCTATTAGACCTGTTGTCTCATGGCAGTGATAGTGGCAACACCAGAGATTATGTACAGGTTGATTATAAGTGCATTTGCAGGTGAAATTTTTAGTACAGTGGACCCTCAGTTAACAATATTAATCCGTTCCAGAGACTTGTCCTTAACCGATTTTATCGTTATCCGATTTAATTTTCCCCATAAGAAATAATGGAAATCCAATTAATCCGTTCCTGCTGTCAGGAGGCATGACAGAATAGCACTTCAATATGATGCTATTGTCAACTCTAGGCTTATTTATCTATCACAATTCATCTAATATTACATAATAAACACAGAAACATGATATATACTCTAGAATGAATAAAATATGTCATAATGTATGTGGAGGATAAGTGCTGGAAGTGTTGTTATTGGGTTTATAATGGCCACTGAGAGAAGCCATACATATTAGTGGTGGAGGAGGCTTCTGCCACCACCACTATCCACAAACAATACGTATATGTATGTAATTTATAAATAAGAAATATTTACATTTTAATTTATAAATAAGAATTTTATTTTTAACAAGTTGGCTCCGTCTTCCACTGGAGGCAGGGGCGACCCAAAAAGAAAGAAAATCCCCAAAAAGAAAATACTTTCATCATCATTCAACACTTTCACCTCACTCACACATAATCACTGTTTTTGCAGAGTG
Source organism: Cherax quadricarinatus (assembly GCF_038502225.1). Classification (NCBI taxonomy): domain Eukaryota; kingdom Metazoa; phylum Arthropoda; class Malacostraca; order Decapoda; family Parastacidae; genus Cherax; species Cherax quadricarinatus. The sequence continues at coordinate 14,284,933 of NC_091338.1, forward strand.
CTCAGAACACAACAGTTTAGAAGCATATCATTATAAAGAGAACATATCCCTCCAAACTGCTAATATCCCAAACCCCTCCTTTAGAGTGCAGGCATTGTACTTCCCATTTTCAGGACTTCGAGTCCGGCTATATAAAAATAACCGGATATAAAAATAATTTATAAATAATTTATAAATAAGAAATATTTACATTTTAATTTATAACTAAGAAATATTTGCACTTACCTTAGAGATGTTTAATTACGTAGTTAGTTGGATGGAGTGTAGTAGATATGCAGGGAGTGTAGCAGGCATGCAGGGAGTGTAGCAGGCATGCAGGGAGTGTAGCAGGCATGCAGGGAGTGTAGCAGGCATGTAGATGTGCAGGGAGTGTGCAGACATACAGGGAGTGTAGCAGGCATGCAGGGAGTGTAGCAGGCATGCAGGGGGAGTGTAGCAGGGCATGAAGGGAGTGTAGCAGGCATGCAGGGGGAGTGTAGCAGGCATGCAGGGAGTGTAGCAGGCATGTAGAGAATGGGTAGCAGTGTAGCAGACATACAGGGAGTGCAGCAGGCATGCAGGGAGTGTAGCAGGCATGGAGGGGAGTGTAGCAGGCATGCAGGGAGTGTAGCAGGCATGTAGAGAATGTAGTAGGCATGCAGGGGAATGTAGGCAGGAGTGTAGCAGGCATGCAGGAGGTGTAGCAGGCATGCAGAGAGTGTAGCAGGCATGCAGGGGGAATGTAGCAGGGAGTGAGCAGACATGCAGGGGGTGTAGCAGGCATGCAGGGTGTAGCAGGCATGCAGGGAGGTAGCAGGCATGCAGGGTGTGTAGCAGGCATGCTGGGAGTGTAGCAGACATGCAGGGGTGTAGGCAGGCATGCAGGAAGTGTGCCGAGCATGCTGGGAGTGTAGCAAATATGCAGGGGATGTAGTAGGCATGCAGGGGAGTGTAGTAGGCATGAGGGAGTGTAGTAGGCATGCAGGAGTGTAGCAGGCATGCAGGGAGGTGTAGCAGGCATGCAGGGAGTGTACCAGGCATGTAGGAGGTGAGAGGAAGGCGAGTTTATTAAGCTTCCAATATGATACTAATATCTCTATGGCTTATTTATCTACCACAATTCATCTAATCTAGGTAGTAGGTTGGTAGACAGCAACCGCCCAGGAGTACTACCGTCCTGCCAAGTGAGTGTAAAATGAAAGCCTGTAATTGTTTTACATGATGGTAGGATTGCTGGTGTCCTTTTCTCTGTCTCTTAAACATGCAAGATTTCAGGTACATCTTGTTACTTCTACTTACACTTAAGTCACACTACATATGCATGTATAAGCATACATATACACACCCCTCTGGGTTTTCTCCTTTTTTCTTACTAGTTCTTGTTCTTCTTTGTTTCCTATTATCTCCATGGGAAGTAGAACAGAATTCTTCATCTGTAAGTCCATGCGTGTCATAAGAGGCGACTAAAATGCCGGGAGCAAGAGGCTAGTATCCCCTTCTCCTGTATATATTACTAAATTTAAAGAAGAAACTTTCGTTTTCCTTTTGGACCACCCCACCTCAGTGGGATACGGCCGTGTGTTGAAAGAAGAAGAATTCATCTAATATGACATAAATAAACAATACATATTAATAACATAATAACACACATGACGCGTGGAATCGTCCTCCCTGGCTTGTAAACAATGCCACACTGGCTTTACATGGGCTCAGGCGTGCGGACGTTCAGGAAGAATGTCCTTAACCGAGTTTTTCGTCATTAGCCAAGCCAATATTTTGATGCAAGAAATGCATCGGTATCTGATTTCATTGCTATCCAATAGCATCGTTAACTGAGGTTTTTTCTTAATGGGCCACCCTGCTTGGGTGGGATATGGCAGGGTGCGTTGAAAGAAAGAAAGATTTTCTTCCATGATGAAAACTCCATCTTTGAACCTCACTTTATTTTTTGCATTTTTGAACAAGGAATGCTTATTTGTAAAAACATTTCCACACTGATTTCTTTGGCAATCTTAATAAGACGTTTTTATCAGTGTACACATGGTCCCTTACAACATGTGGAATTAGTTATGGATAGGCATTTTCAACAAGTTCAAAGGCTTCTCTCAAGTTATTATTACACAGACACAGCACTTAAAGAACAAGAATTTAAGTACTTAAGAACATATAAGAAAGGAGCACTCACAGGCCTTCCTGACTTGTTAGGCAGTTCCCACTCACACCCATGCAACTGCTAAATAAGCCACCACGGGCGAAAGAAAGCTTCTAGTGTCAGCCCTTTGTAAAGAAGGTAAGAAACATGATGAATTCAGAAAGAACACACCAGTCGAGGTACTTCCCCACACACCAAAGGCCGGTACTTACCCCACCCACACGATTTTATTTGATGGAGTCTTGCACAAGAGTTAATAGAATTATCAAAGCTTATTGCTTGGGGAGCATTGAAAATTGGGTTTGGTAAATATTCTGTTAGTGGGATGGTTTGTGAAGGACCTGTCTAGTAATGGGCCAACAGGTCTGCTGCAGTGTTCCTGCTTTCTTATGTTCTTATGTATACCAGCTGAAAGGAAACTGCTTCAGAGGAGGAGGAAGAGAGAGGGAAGAGGTGCCTTCTTCATAGATTAAGGACATTTGTGCAAAAGTTGGAGTCAGGTGCAAGTATTTGTGGAGGAACATAACCCTAACCCTCTCCCTTCCTCCCATCTTTCCAAACACAAACAAGTCTTCAATAAAGGTAAGTGTGATGTTATTATTGTTTTATATTTGATGTCTCATTGTTTTCTGTATGTAAATCTATATTAAATGTAAAAAAAATATTTTTGTTAATACTTTTTGGAGTTGTCTGGAGCAGATTAATTGGATTTACATTATATCTTTTTAGGAAAATGGTTTACGCCATTGCTAAATTTGCCTTTCGTCAGATTCTCTGGAACGGATTACAGTGGACCCCCATACCGTTGGCCTTACGCTTAAATCCGTTAAATATCGCTACATTTATTGCTAAGATTTTTGCCTCGCATACCGCTAAAAAAACCCGCTCAACGCTGTTCGTCCGAACCGACGTCTATATGTGGCCTGAGCCACCCTCAATGTTCCGCTGGTGGCATTGTTTACCAGCCAGCCTCAGGCGTAACATCCAAGCATACAATCGGAACATTCGTATTATTACAGTGTTTTTGGTGATTTTATCTGCAAAATAAGTGACCATAGGGACCCCAAAGCTTCTAGTGCCAACCCCTAGCAATAATGGGTGAATTACTATAGAGATGAAGAAAAAGATCATTGATAAGTATGAAAGTGGAGTCGTGTCTCCGTGCTGCTGCTGCTGTACCACCGTCAGCTGCTGCTGCTGCACTGTCAGCTGCTGCTGCTGCTGCTGTGCTGGCGTCAGCTGCTGCTGTACCACCGTCAGCTGCTGCTGCTGCTGTAGTACTGTCTGCTGCTGCTGTAGCACCGTCTGCTGCTGCTGTGGCATCGATCTGCTGCTGCTGTGGCACTGTCAGCTGCTGCTGCTGTTGTACCACCGTCAGCTGCTGCTGCTGCAGTAGTACCATCTGCTGCTGCTGTGCATCGTCTGCTGCTGCTGTGGCATCATCTGCTGCGTAGCACTGTCGCTGTGCATCTGCTGCTGCTGCTGCTACCACCGATCAGCTGCTGCTGCTGCTGCTCACTGTCAGCTGCTGCTGCTGCTGCAAGAATAGCACCATCAGGCTGCTGCTGCCACCGTCAGCTGCTGCTTGCTGCGTAGTACTGTCTGCTGCTGCGTGCGCTGTCGGCTGCTGCTGCTGTGCCACCGATCAGCTGCTGCTGCTGCGCAACAGTACCGTGTTAACTGCGCTGTAGCATCGTCTGCTGCTGCTGTAGGCACTGTCGGCTGCTGCTGCTGCTGCTGCTGTACCACCGTCAGCTGCTGCTGTCCACCGTCAACTGCTGCTCAAGCGCCAGTTGACCGTCTGCTGCTGCTGTGGCATCATCTGCTGCTGCTCGTAGCACTGTCAGCTGCTGCTAGCTGCTGCCACTGTCGGCTGCTGCTGCTGCGCAACGTAAGTGCGTGTGCTGCTAACGCTGTGGCATCGTCTGCTGCTGCTGTAGCACTGTCAGCTGCTGCTGCTG
>NC_091338.1:14294024-14309024 GCF_038502225.1 Cherax quadricarinatus
TTGACTCCTGCTGCTTTAGTATTGTACATATCGTAGAATCACTGAAGAAGGCACATTCTCCCTTCTCTCTTCCTCCTCCACTTTGGTACTTTGCTACGAGTTCTTTCTTGAATTCTATCGTGTGTTCTTTCTTGAATTCTATCGTGTTTCTCACCTTCTTTACCAAAGGGATGGCACCAGGAGCTTTCTTTAGGACCATGGTGGCTTATTTAGCAGTCACACACAATAAACAAGCACAAAAAACAATGGATTATTACGAAATGTTGCGTATGACCTCGCCGAGAAACGCCACACTGACTCAGAATGTGTGTGTGGGAGGCTTTGTGTGTGCGCGGCACTCGGACATGTTCCATATGACTGATGAAACCAGAGGGAATTAACAAAAATAGAGACTATAATTTAACAAAAGAAGTTGGCAATGACCAAAAGTCACAAAATCAGAGGCTAACGAAAACAGAGGGTCCACTGTACATAGCAAAAGAAATCTTTCGTATGAATAAAGATTGAAGTCCCTTAAGTTACATTCACTAGTAAGACAAAGAATGAGGGGAGACACGATCGAAGTGTATGAGTGGAAGATAGGTATTAATAAAGGGGATGTAAATGAAGTCTTAAAGATCTCCCTCCAAGTGAGAGAACCCACAGTAATGGATTCAAATTAGATGAGTTTAGATTTAGAAAGGATATATGAAGTATTGGTTTGGAAATAGGGTAGTTGATGAGTGGAACAGTCTACCTAGTAGGGTTATTGAAGCTAAAACCTAGGGTAGTTTCAAGTTTAAGTTGGATAAATACATGAATGAGAGGGGTTGGATCTTAGTGGGACTTGCATGTGAGTAAATAGAATTGTCAAAGCTTATTGTTAGGGTTGCACTGAAAGTGGGTTGGGCAAATGTTTTGTTAGTGGGTTGGTTTTGTAAAGGACCTGCCAAGTATGGGCCAACAGGCCTTTTGCAGTGTTCCTCCTTTCTTCTTTTTTTTTTTCAACAAGTTGGCCGTCTCCCACCGAGGCAGGGTGACTCAAAAAGAAAGAAAATCCCCAAAAAAGAAAATACTTTCATCATCATTCAACACTCTCACCTCACTCACACATAATCACTGTCTTTTCAGAGGCTCCCAGATACAACAGTTTAGAAGCATATATAACATACCCCTCCAAACTGCCAGTATCCCAAACACCTCCTGTAAAGTGCAGGCATTGTACTTCCCATTTTCAGTACTCAAGACCAGCTATATAAAAATAACTGGTTTCCCTGAATCCCTTCACTAAATATTACCCTGCTCACACTCCAACAGCTCGTCAGGTCCCAAAAAACCATTCATCTTCATTTACTCCTATCTAACATGCTCACACATGCTTGCAGGAAGTCCAGGCCCCTCGCCCACAAAACCTCCTTTACCCCCTCCCTCAAATCTTTTCAAGGATGACCCCTACCCTGCCATCCTCCCCCTACAGATTTATATGCTCTCCATGTCATTCTACTTTGATCCACTGTCTCTAAATGACCAAACCACCTCAACAACTCCTCTTCAGCCCTTTGACTAATACTTTTAGTAACTCCACACCACTTCCTAATTTCCACACTCCAAATTCTCTGCACAATATTTTCACCACACATTGCCCATTGACAGGACATCTCCACTGCCTCCAGCCACCTCCTCACTGCAGCATTTGCAACCTAAGCTTCACACCCATATAAGAGTGTTGGTACCACTATACTTTCATACATTCCCCTCTTTGCCTCCATGGATAACATTTTTTTGTCTCCACAGATACCTCCATGCACCACTCACCTTTTTTCCTTCATCAGTTCCATGGTTAACCTCATCCTTCATTAACCCATCTGCTGACAATCAACCCCCAAATGTCTGAAAACATTCACTTCTTCTGTACTCCTCTCCAATGTGATATCCAATTTTATTTTATCTAAATCATTTGATACCCTCATCACCTTACTCTTATCTATGTTCACTTTCAACTTTCTACCTTTACACACCCTCCCAAACTCATCCACTAACCTTTGCAACTTTTCTTTAGAATCTCCCATAAACACAGTATCATCAGCAAAGAGCAACTGTCAACTCCCATTTTGTATTTGATTCCCCATAATATAATCCCACCCCTCTCCCCAACACCCTAGCATTTACTTCTTTTACAACCCCGTCTGTAAATATATTAAACAACAATGGTGACATTACACATCCCTGTCTAAGACCTACTTTTACTGGGAAGTAATCTCCCTCTCTCCTACACACCCTAACCTGAGCCTCACTATCCTCATAAAAACTCTTTACAGCATTTAGTAACTTGCTACCTATTCCATATACTTGCAACATCTGCCACATTGTTCCCCTATCCACTCTGTCATATGCCTTTTCTAAATCCATAAATGCAATGAAAACTTCCCTACCTCTATCTAAATACAGTGGACCCCCGCATAACGATCACCTCCGAATGCGACCAATTATGTAAGTGTATTTATGTAAGTGCGTTTGTACGTGTATGTTTGGGGGTCTGAAATGGACTAATCTACTTCACAATATTCCTTATGGGAACAAATTCGGTCAGTACTGGCACCTGAACATACTTCTGGAGTGAAAAAATATCGTTAACCGGGGGTCCACTGTACTGTTCACATACATGCTTCAATGTTAACACTTGACCTACACATCCCCTACCTACTCTAAAGCCTCATTCCTCGTCTGTAATCCTACTCTCTGTCTTACCTGTAATTCTTTCAATGATAAGAACATAAGAAAGAAGGAACACTTCAAGAGGCCTACTGACCCACGCGAAGCAGGTCTATGTCACCCCTCGGCCTAGAACAATGACCACCTAATCAGGTCACTTCCACTTAAGGAAGGAGCATGACACCAGACCTGGTAGCCCAAGCTAGTCAGGTCCATCTCACACCCACCCACCCACACAACCTATTTTTAAAACTACACAAGGTCTTAGCTTCTATGACGGTACATAAGAACATAAGAACATAAGAACATAAGAAAGGAGGAACACTGCAGGAGGCCTGCTGGCCCATACTAGGCAGGTCCTTTACAATTCATCCCACTAACAAAACATTTACCCAACCCAATTTTCAATGCCACCCAAGAAATAAGCTCTGATGTGAAAGTCCCACTCAAATCCAACCCTTCCCACTCATGTACTTATCCAACCTAGTTTGTTCCACTCATCCACAACTCTGTTACCAAACCAGTGCTTTCCTGTGTCTTTCCTGAATCTGAACTTTTCCAACTTGAAGCCATTGCTGCGAGTCCTGTTTTGGCTGGATATTTTCAGCACGCTATTTACATCCCCTTTATTTATTCCTGTTTTCCATTTATACACCTCTATCATATCCCCCTCAATCATATAACCCTACTGTATGTTCTTATGTTCTTAAATTGAAATTTTTCCAACTTGAACTTATTGCTAAAAGTCGTGCCTTGGTTAGACATTTTTTAGCACATTGTTTCTACCTTCAGTTTATACACCCCACTGATATTCCTCCTAATTCTAAAATTGGTGAAATCTGTTAATGAGAGGTCCATTACCGAGAGGTTTTACTGTGCTTTGCAAGAAACTTATTGATTCTCCACTTCGTTTTTTTTCTGTCACATTTAATTCTCACACATTTTTTCTTGTTAATTCACATTTTTATTGTAATTGATATTGATTCAGTATTCATGTGTTTTGAGAACAGGAAGGAATTTTTCATAGTGTACTGTATTATATGTCATTAACCCTTTGACTGTCGGTGTCATATATATACATCTTACGAGCCAGTGTCGGTGACGTATTAGTACACCAAAATTCTAGTGGCTTCAAATCAAGCGGGAGTCTGCCCACATGTGAGACAATGGGTCTGTGTGATCAGTGTGTGCAGTATAAAAAAAATCCTGCAGCACATAGTGCATAATGAGAAAAAAAAAAACTCCGACCATTTTTTTTTTGGAATAAAACGCTGACTTTGAGGTGTATTTTTGAATAGTATTAATGGTTGTATTCTCGTTTTCTTGGTCTAATTTGATAGAATGGAAGAATTTTACAGAAATAGAGAGGATTTTGAATGGTTTCATGATGAAAAAGACCTTGAAATTGAGCTCAAATTAGCGGAAATGTTTGATTTTTGCTGATGTTCGAGAGTAAACAAATGACATCACCTTCCAATAAGTGTCCTACTAGCCATTCTGATATGCAGTCACGAATGGGTTGACATTATTTATACAATTATTACAATAATGCAGTAGTCTGCATAACAGTAAATCTTCTATTTTTTTTGTGAGTAAAAATTCAAAATAGAAAGCAATACTAATATAAGAGGGGCCTGGAGATGTGACTAATGAACAGAGAAAATGTAATTTTAGTGCCAGGAATGTCTGCATTGTTTATTCTGGACCCTATTTTGAAATTGGCATCTTTTTTAATTTGTGTGAAATTGGTCAAATTGCCAGTTTCTGACTACTTTATTGGGTAGTTGAAATTGATAAATGGGCGGTTTCTTGTACTCATTCGATAGAACAAATGGAGCTCTAAAGAAATAGCTATGAGTTTGGTCATCTGGAACAATGGAATTGGCTGAAAATAGGGCTCAATGTGGGCGAAATTGCCGATGCGTATATATCACCGAGATCACTAACTTCGTAAGAGCATAATTCCGCAAGTTTTCCATTAAATTTTGTACTTTTGGCGTCATTAGCATTGGGAAAAGATGTCTATCATTTCATAAGAATTTTTTTTTTTCGAATATTTTGTGACAAGGAGAGGCACTTCAGGATTTGGGGTCTCGACAGTCAAAGGGTTAAAATGAACTCTATAAATTTAGCTGACATTCTTCTCATAATGATGGTACATGTAATTGTTAATTAACAGATGCAAGAAATAAATATATCAGCAGTTACATAGATGGCAGCATTGGAAGAGCTTCCTGGAAACCAGCCCTAGAGAGATTGCAGTTGCCAATAGAACACACATCTGCAGACACAGGGCCATTATCACCTACACTGGGTTCATCTCTACCCTCACAGCCTCTGTCTTCCGAGGAGAACACCATCCTTGGATACATGCCTCATAGAGATGATTTTGAGAGGGTTTGTTCTTGTTTGTGTTTTCAGATTAAGAGTTATAGCATATGCATTAATGCTGTTTAATAGGATAATTCAGACATTGTAATTTTTGTAATTTTCCTGTACATTATAAGTCAAATGTTGAATGGTTTATGTATAAGTTATAGTAACTTTTTAGAAGCATTTACTGTAAGCTGTGTACAAAATAATTAATGTAATATACAGCATCTTGTGAGCAGTGTCATTTATTAAGTATTAAATTAGACTTTTAATTTTCTTCTCTTTTTCTAGTTATATTTGGAAGAGTTTGTTCTGGAAAGTTAAATTTAAATATGAATAGGGAAATAAAGGCATTTTGGCTGTTTACTTTTGTCCTCCAGTAGAAAAGAAACTAGAAACAGATGTTTTACAACTAATTTCTCACTATATCTAATTTAAATTAATGAATAATACAGTAACAGTGATTTTAAACAAAACTTTTTCAAAGCTTGTACATTATGAAAGAATGTGAAGAGGATAAAGATCAACTTCTAACGGCCATTCACTCAGTTTTTTTTTTTTTTGTAAAACATGTACCAACTGCTAATGGAAATAAATGGTATAAAATACTAACACAATGGAAAAATAAACACAGAAGCAGTATAATGTGATCACTTATTGACAATGTTCTGCCCACACAGTGGGCTTTATCAAGTCACAAACAGATCTACCTGGGTGAAAGGTACTTGAGTATTAATAGGATGGAGTCAGGTGGAGAATGCTGGGTAGGTTGGATCTGAACCTGCGTGTGACAATCTTTTGAGTAGGGTCATAGAGGCTAGGACCTTGGGTAGCTTTAAAAAGAGATTGGACAAATATATGAGCAGACCTTCTGCAGTCTTCCTCCATTCTTGTGTTCTTATGTGGGATAACAATGAAAGAGTTTCTTGGCAGAAGATCTACTCGTATATTTGTCCAATCTCTCTTTAAAGCTACCAAAGGTCCTAGCTTCTATCACCCTACATGGAAGACTGTCACATGCAGGTTCAGATCCAACCTGACCCAGCATTCTCCACCTGACTCCATCCTATAAATACTCACATACCTTTCACCCAGGTATATGTTTGTGACTCGATAAAACCCACTGTGTGGGCAGAGCGTTGTCAATAAAGGATCACATTATACTGCTTCTGTATTTATTTTTCTATCAACTGCTAAGTACTAATAGACATATGTATCAATTGGAACAGCCATCTTTTAAGGCTATTTTGTTATTTCTTGACACTAAAAATTAATTTGATCTGTAGAACAAAAAACTGAACTCAAACATTTTTGTAAGATTTCAAGACATTCTTTCCTCTTTTAGGCTTTGCTCTATTAAAAACAAAATATGTATATGCTAAAATGGTTTAGAAATAGAGAAGATTAATTTCTGCCATTGTGTTTGTCTTATGTTTTCTTGGTGTTTTTCTCTTCTGTTTTCTTGTTTTATAATGTAATAAAGTTGGTAGAATTACCGACAATATGTAAAGTAAAAGGACACAAGTGTCAAATGTCACATTAGTTGCACTTGTGTCCTTTTACTTTACATATTGCTTTATAATATTTTATTTCATATAGGAATGGGACAATGATGCAGAAGCAACAATAGCACCTCTATTCATCCATCCAGTTGATGATGAAGATATTGATATGGCCCTTAAACTTGCACAGGTTTGTTAAATATTTTTCAGTACATACTTTGTTTCCATCCTTTATAATATAGACCTTGGTAAGTTCTCACTTATACGTGACTGCAAGGTGCTAATATGTTTTGTTCAAGAGTTACTACAAAGATGTGGCAAGACAAGTAAGAAAAGACTTCAGTAGTAAATAGAGGATAATTGCAAAGAACTTTATCAATGGAAACAAGAAGGGGAATGTACCAGAGTACATATACACGTAGTGGTACCAAAACTGTTGTATGGTTATAAAGCATCAGTTTTGAATTTTGCAGTGGGAGGAATTTGGAGGAAGTAGAGTGTTTGAGGGTAGCGAGTGGTGCGAATATTACACAGAGAATTCAGAGTTTGGAGATGAGGAGCTATGGAATTAACAAACATATTATTCAGAGGCTGAGGAAGGATGAGGTGGTCTGGATGGAGAAAACCAGGATGACTAGGACACACAAATCTGGAGTGGAAGGAAGGAGGGGTATGGAGAAAGGAGGTTTTGAGTTCTAGGGGCTTTGGACATGCAATAGGCATGTGTGAGTGTATTAGGAGTGGAGATGTGTTTTTTTTTATCTGATGTGCTATTGAAGTGTGAGCAAGGTAATATGAAGTGATTCAAGAAAACTGGTTAGCTGGACTTAAGTCCTGGAGGTGGGAAGTACAGTGCCTGCATTCTGAAGCAGGGGTGGGGTATTCACAGTTTGGAGGGACATCTGAACTGTAGTATTGGCATGCCTCTGCAAGACAGTGATAGAGTGAATGGTGGTTAAATTGTTTCTTCTTTTTTGGATCACTTTACTTTGGTGGAAGACAGTCAATGTGCTTAAAAAAAATCTCTAAATGAGAATGAAAGTGCAGTGTGTTTTTTAGAGTTATAGTGGGTTTTTAACTTATTGGCTTTTGAATTTGAGTCTTATTTTTCAACACAATATGTTTAACTATTTTGTTATGACACAAAATTATGTTTTTTGTATTTTTAGTTTTTTAGAAGTTAGTCTTAGTTTACATTACTTTTTTTTATCATGCTTTGTGGTAAGAAATTGATGTATGCATGTACTATACAGTAATTGGTTGTACTGGCATAGCTCAACATGCTAGGATTCAATGAATTATCTGATGTTATTGCCATTGCAGGCACAGGCTGTTTCGTTATATACTGTATTTATTGTTAAACTGCTTGAAGGTTTATTTTTTTCTTTAAATTTATAATTTTATTAAAGATTGGAGGCTCTTGATTTCATCCTTGAGTTTTATTTCATAGGTGGATATGTATATGCGAAGACTTCGTGAGCGTTCTCGAAGAAAACGTGTAGTACGAGACTTCCAGATTGTGCCACAGTTTTTCAAGAAGGAGAAAGAAAAAGCACAAATTCCACCAAAAAAGAAGAGTAAAGATGACAGGTAAGACAGTGTTTATAAAGAAATTGACAAGATAAATTAGTAGATGTTGTTATTTTTATAGAATGAGTAGAGAGAGATTTATTTTCTGATAAGAGAGGGTAATTTTTGTGAAAGGACTCGGGGAAACCAGTTAGCCGGACTTGAGTCCAGGAGGTGGAAAGTACAGTGCCTGCATTCTGAAGGAGGGGTGGGGATATTTGCAGTTTGGAGGGGTGTCTGAACCATAGTGTCTGCGTGGCTCTGGTAAAACAGTGATGGAGTGAATGATGGTGAAAGTGGTTTTTTTTTTTATAGGTTGTCCTATCTTGGTGGGAGACAGCCAGTGTGATAAAAAAAAAGGACACATGTACACAATTGTAATTATAATTACCTTCTTAATTGCAGTTTTGATAACTAATTATGGCTTTCATATGAATTAGGAGTGCTGTATCTTCAAGCCTTTAACCCTTTGACTGTTTTGGTCATATATATACGTCTTAAGAGCAATTTTTGATGTATATATACTCATAAATTCTAGCAGCTTCAAATCAAGCAGGAGAAAGCTGGTAGGCCCACATGTGAGAGAATGGGTCTGTGTGGTCAGTGTGCACCATATAAAAAAAATCTTGCAGCACGCAGTGCATAATGAGAAAAAAAAAACTCCTCCGACTTTTTTTTTAATTAAAATGCCGACTTTGTGGTCTATTTTCGTATAGTATTTATGGCTGTATTCTCATTTTCTTGGTCTCATTTGATAGAATGATTTTGATTGGTTTTACTATGAAAAGAACCTTGAAATGGAGCTCAAAATAGGGAAAATGTTTGATTTTTGCCGATGTTCAAAAGTAAACAAATGATGTCATTTTCCAATAAATGTTCAAGTAGCCATTCTGATATGCAGTCATGAATGGGTTGACATTATTTATACAATTATTACAATATTGCAGTAGTCTGCAGAACAGTAAATCTTTTATTTTTATTTTTTGTTTGAATAAAAATTCAAAATAGAAAGCAAGAGTAATATCAGAGGGGCCTGGAGATGTGACTGATGAACAAAGAAAATGTTATTTTAGAGCCAGGAATGTCTGTTTTGTTCATTCTGGACCCTATTTTGAAATTGTCATATTTTAAATTTTTGTGAAATTAGCCAAATTGCAAATTTCTGACCATGTTATTGGGTAGTTGAAATTGGTAAATGGGCAGTTTCTTGTATTCAATCGATAGAAAAAATGGAGTTCTAAAGAAATAGCTATGAGTTTGGTCAACTGGAACAATGGAATTAGCTGAAAATAGGGCTCAAAGTAGGTGAAATTGCCAATTCGTAAATATCGCAGAGGTCGCTAACTTTGCGAGAGCGTAATTCCGTCAGTTTTCCATTAAATTTTGTTCTTTTGGTGTCATTACAATTGGGAAAAGATTCTCTATCATTTCATAAGATTTTTTTTTTTTTTTTTTTTTTTTTTTTTTTAAATTTTGCAACACCAGGAGACACCTCAGGATTTGGGGGTGCGACAGTCAAGGGGTTAATGAATTACTTAATATTTGACACATTTGTGGCCTTAGATCATACAGTAAACTATATTGTTTTGGGTTCCTTCGAGGAGGTTACCTTGATGCTGGTGAAGGTTTGTTGATACGAGAAATTGGAAGTATTTTTCTTTGGGTCATACCTTATTACCTCCCATTCATCAGATGCTGTATGATCCCTTCTAGATTTGGTGCTTCTCTGTGAATATGATTTAAATAATTTTTTGTCTTTGGGGCAGTTTTTTGGACCTAATTTGTCGAGTCATTAGTAACTTTGCATGCTGTTCACTATTCGTCAAGTGAAGTTTTTGAGATTTTTTCTTGCATACATGTTATGAGGTCATGTAATGTGTTGTGTTGTTGTTTATGGTTTTTGTAGCTTCCTTTTGGCTGTTAAAATTTTGTTGCTTTAAATAATAGGGAAAAGCTTATTTTATTTAAACTACTGCAATTTTTTTTTTCCTCAACAAGTCGGCCGTCTCCCACCAAGGCATGGTGACCCAAAAAGAAAGAAAATCCTCGAAAAGAAAATACTTTCACCATCATTCAACACTTTCACCTCGCATACATAATCACTGTTTTTGTAGAGGCACCCAGATACAACAGTTTAGAAGCATATATAGAGAGATGTAACATATCCCTCCAAACTGCCAATATCCCAAACCCCTCCTTTAAAGCACAGGCATTGTACTTCTCATTTCCAGTACTCAAGTCCGGCTATATAAAAATAACCGGTTTCCCTGAATCCCTTCACTAAATATTACCCTGCTCACATTCCAACAGCTCGTTAGGTCCCAAAAACCATTCGTCTCAATTCTCTCCTGTCTAACACTTTGACGCACGCTTGCTGGAAGTCCAAGCCCCCTAAAACACAAAACCACCTTTACCCCCCTTCCTCCAACCTTTTCGAGGAGGACCTCTACCCTGCCTTCCTTTCTCTACAGATTTATACGCTCTCCGTGTCATTCTACTTTGATTCATTCTCACTAAATGACCAAACCACCTCAATGACTCCTCTTCAGCCCTCTGACTAACACTTTTATTAACTCCACACCAAATTTCCAAACTCCAAATTTTCTGCATAATATTTACACTACACATTGCCCTTAGGACATCTCCACTGCCTCCAACTGCCTCCTCGCTGCAGCATTTACCACCCAAGCTTCACACCCATATAAGAGAGTTGGTACCACTATACTTCCATACATTCGCTTCTTTGCCTCCATAGATAACGTTTTTTGTTTCCACACATATCTCAATGCACCACTCACCTTTTTTCCATTAGTTCTATGGTTAACTTCATCCTTCATAAACCCGTCTGCTGACATGTCAAATCCCAAATATCTGAAAACATTCACTTCTTCCATACTCCCTCTCTCTAATGTGATATCCAATTTTTCTTTAAATCATTTGATACCCTCATCACCTTACTCTTATCTATGTTCACTTTCAACTTTCTACCTTTACACACCCTCCCAAACTTGTCCGCTAACCTTTGCAACTTTTCTTTAGAATCTCCCATAATCACAGTATCATCAGCAAAAAGTAACTGTGTCAACTCCCATTTTGTATTTGATTCCCCATAATTTAATCCCACGCCTCTCCTCAACACCCTAGCATTTACTTCTTTTACAACCCCATCTAGAAATATATTAAACAACAATGGTGACATTACACATCCCTGTCTAAGACCTACTTTTACTGGGAAGTAGTCTCCCTCTCTTCTACACACCCTAACCTGAGCCTCACTATCCTCATGAAACTCTTTACAGCATTTAGTAACTTACTTCCTATTCCATATACAGTGGACCCCCGCATAACGATGGCATCACATAGCGATTTTTCCGCATAACGATTACTTTTATCGCAAAATTTTTGCCGCGCATACCGATTAAAAACCCGCTTACTGATTTTCGTCCGAGACGCGTCCAATGTGCCCTCAGCCAGCCTCACATGTGCCGCCCCGTCCCATTGTTTACCAGCCAGCCTCCGCGGTAACATCCAAGCATACACTCGGAATATTTCGTATTATTACAGTATTTTCGGTGCTGTTTCTGGAAAATAAGTGACCATGGGCCCCAAGAAAGCTTCTAGTGCCAACCCTACACCTCAAAGGGTAAGAATTACTATAGAGATGAAGAAAGAGATAATTGATAAGTATGAAAGTGGAGTGCGTATAGCCGACCTAGTCAAGCTGTACAAGAAACCCCAATCAACCATCGCTACTATTGTGGGCACCAGAAAGACAATCAAGGAAGCTGTTCTTGCCAAAGGTTCAACTGTGTTTTCGAAACAAAGATCGCAAGTGATGGAAGATGTTGAGAGACTCTTATTGGTGTGGATAAATGAAAAACAGATAGCAGGAGATAGCATCTCTCAAGCGATCATATGTGAAAAGGCTAGGAAGTTGCATGAGGATTTAATTAAAAAAATGCCTGCAACTAGTGATGATGTGAGTGAATTTAAGGCCAGCAAAGGTTGGTTTGAGAGATTTAAGAAGCGTAGTGGCATCCATAGTGTGATAAGGCATGGTGAGGCTGCCAGTTCGGACCACAAAGCGGCTGAAAAATATGTGCAGGAATTCAAGGAGTACATAGAAACTGAAGGACTGAAACCTGAACAAGTGTTTAATTGTGATGAAACAGGCCTGTTCTGGAAGAAAATGCCAAGCAGGACCTACATTACTCAGGAGGAAAAGGCACTCCCAGGACATAAGCCTATGAAAGACAGGCTTACTTTGTTGATGTGTGCCAATGCTACTGGTGATTGCAAAGTGAAGCCTTTATTAGTGTATCACTCTGAAACTCCCAGAGCGTTCAGGCAAAAGAATGTCCTCAAGGATAATTTGTGTGTGCTGTGGAGGGCAAACAGTAAGGCATGGGTCACTAGGGAATTTTTCTATAACTGGTTACACCATGCATTTGCCCCCAATGTGAAAAATTACCTAACTGAAAAGAAATTAGAACTTAAGTGCCTCCTGGTGTTAGACAATGCCCCTGGTCATCCTACAGACGTGGCAGAGCGACTTTATGGGGACATGAGCTTCATTAAGGTGAAGTTTTTGCCTCCTAATACCACTCCTCTCCTGCAGCCCATGGACCAGCAGGTTATTTCCAACTTCAAGAAACTGTACACAAAAGCTCTGTTTGAAAGGTGCTTTGTAATGACCTCAGAAACTCAACTGACTCTAAGAGAGTTTTGGAGAGATCACTTTAATATCCTCAATTGTGTAAACCTTATAGGTAAGGCTTGGGAGGAAGTGACTAAGAGGACCTTGAACTCTGCTTGGAAGAAACTGTGGCCAGAATGTGTAGACAAAAGGGATTTTGAAGGGTTTGAGGCTAACCCTGAGAATCCTGTGCCAGTTGAGGAATCCATTGTGGCATTGGGAAAGTCCTTGGGGTTGGAGGTTAGTGGGGAGGATGTGGAAGAGTTGGTGGAGGAGGACAATGAAGAACTAACCACTGATGAGCTGATAGATCAACTTCAAGAGCAAGAGGCCAGACCTGAGGAAACTGGTTCAGAGGAGGGGAGAGAGAAATTGAAGAAGTTGCCTACTACAAAGATAAAGGAAATCTGTGCTAAGTGGCTTGAAGTGCAAACCTTCATGGATGAAAATCACCCTCACACAGCTATTGCAAGCCGTGCTGGTGATTATTACACTGACAATGTTGTGAAACACTTAAGGCAAGTCATAAAGGAACGAGAGGTACAGGCCACTATGGACAGATATCTTGTGCGAAAGAAGTCCAGTGACTCTGAAGCTGGCCCTAGTGGCATTAAAAGAAGAAGGGAAGTAACCCCAGAAAAGGACTTACTACCTCAAGTCCTAATGGAAGGGGATTCCCCTTCTAAACACTAACACACTCTCTCCCCTCCTCCCATCCCATCAATCATCACCAGATCTTCAATAAAAGTAAGTGTCATTTAATTGTGCATGCCTTTTTCAGTTTGTGTGTATTAAAATTAACATTTCATGTGGTAAAAAAAAATTTTTTTCATACTTTTGGGCGTCTTGCACGGATTAATTTTATTTCCATTATTTCTTATGGGGAAAATTCATTCGCATAACGATTATTTCGCATAACGATGAGCCCTCTTGCACGGATTAAAATCGTTAACCGGGGGTCCACTGTACTTGCAACATCTACCACACTGCTCCCCTATCCACTCTATCATATGCCTTTTCTAAATCCATAAATTGCAAGTTATCCTTGGAAATAGAATTGAAATCGTACATGATTACTAATAATTTTGCATAAAAGTAAAAAATGTATTAGTTTTATTGTTTTTTATTGTTCTTTGCCATTGTATGATCAGTTTGACATCAGTAATTCATGTCCAGGGTGTACAATACTGCTTACAAAAATATTTCTTAATTGTGTCCATTTGTCCTGTATATTAATCTTCCTGCCTGCTTTGTCCATAATAGTATAGTAATTTATAAGATTAGGTAACATCAGATAAACTTTATAACCTGACAACTTGCATATGAGGCACTGAGAAGAAAACTGACTAGATTGCCATTGAGCAAAAAGTGTGTTAGGAGCAAAAATTGCATTTTTTATACAAAAATTTTCATCTGTCTTTAAAATGAGACCAGTTTGATAAAAATTGTGTGGTTGGTTAAGTAGATATTGTTGCAAACATGCTGTGAACTTTTGTAGGCAGTTTTCTCAGAAGTGACATTGGCAAATTCATTGTTTTTCTTTTCAGTACCTCATATTACTTATGTGACTCTCTGAGAACTTCTTCCACATAATATTACTTCAGGTAACCACAACAGAAAGATCGTAAGGAATCTGTATATGCACATTTTAGTCTCCTGTGCTATACCTGTATTGCCATTGTAATAGATGAAGAAATTATAAGACATTGAGAACAGAAATCATACTTGAAGAATTGTATGTACAATACTAGATTTACTAAGGAAATATTAAAATTGCTATGTTAATAAAAAATGGTACATACACCTAAGGTAGAGAGAAAGGGAGAGTTTGATGCCAAATACCAATTACTCCACTATTGTTGAGTGGTACTCTACATTACCTGTGTAGCACAACCAATAGATGCACTAGATCCATCCTCATTAAAAAATTAGTATTGAAGATCAGCATTGTTTCTGTAACCATTGATCAGTTGTTGGCTATTGGTCTTTTAACTGGTAATTACACAGGTAAAACAAAAAATTCTAGATTTGAAATATATTTTTGCTTTCTTACCATATGCTACAGGGAAAGAAAATGTGCTACCTATTGTCAGTAGTTGATGCTCTGGAAGTTCATAAACCCTTGGTAGAATGACTACATCATTATAATAATCTCTCTTGATATAGCTT
>NC_091338.1:14314024-14331524 GCF_038502225.1 Cherax quadricarinatus
TCTACTTTCTTTGCTTTTACCTAATGTAAATAGATTATCTATTTTTTGCTTTACTCACTATTTTACTTTTTACATTGTAGTTACCCCATTTACTTATATTTTTAATTATAGGCAATTGTAGTACAGGTGTCCCCTCACTTTGTGTGGGTTTGCAAATTCATTTTTATGTGATGACCAGTCATGTCATTAAAATAAATTTCCAAGAGTATTAGGAATTCTTTGATGTAATATACACCCAGTAATGCCAAAGTAACAACTGAAGTAAGGAACTCAATGTTGGAGAAGCTGGCAAATCAAAACCAGAGGAAAATGAATTTTAGCTATGCTACAATCATGGTGAAGAACCTGAAAATTTATTACTGTCTGCTTCAAGATGAAAATGGCCATCAGGATCATCAAAATTTGCAAAATTAACATGACTTGAAAATTTGCAAATGCTGATAATGCTGCTGCAGCAAAGTTTCCAGAAAACCTGAAATCCATGATAGCAGTTTCAATGCTGACAAGCAAAATGTTGCAGATGGGTTCAAAGCAATGGAGAATAGGCTGAGTGTCTTACTGTCTAGTAATGCTACAGATTTAAAGTATTAGCCTCTATTAGGCTACCATTCCCTCAACCCATTTACATTGAATGGACTGAGTAAGAATATGATACTATTCAGTTGACTGCAAACATGAATGAATTGGATGACAGGACAAATTTTTGGGGCTTGGTTCATGCCACATTTCATGGTGGAAGCTGGGTGCCATTAGGGAGTCTAACCTAGCATTTAAGGTGCTGTTCCTTGACAGTTCCTCAGGACATCCTAAACACCTTGAGCATATCACCCCCACACATCCAGCTTCTTGATCAGTGGGTATTTTAATATTGAGTGCCTACTACCTAAATTAGAATATCTTCCAGTTACTGGATGATACTGATGAAACTGTGAAGTCAGTAATGAGTGAATAGTGGAATTTCTGCAATGTGAATAATGCCATTAACATTAGGGCTTCATGGGATGATGTGTCTACCTTGAATGGTGCCTCAGTCTCTTTGGCAAGACTGCATTATTACCTAAAAGTGCTTCCCTAAATTGTCTATGACTGTGCAAGAGGTTGTCAAGTTGCAATGTAATGTGGGAGAAGATATTGCAGACATTGAGGAGGAAACCTTCCCAAACCATACCCCGGCCGGGATTGAACCCGCAGTCAGAGAGTCTCAAAACTCCAGCCCGTCGCGTTAGCCACTAGACCAGCTAGCCACAATAAGATTCGTCCAACTAGGTATATTTCTACACCATAGTATGACTCACGAAATCGTAATGACACGATTTCGTGAGTCATGTTGACGGCAGTGAAGGGACTTGAGCTAGAGTTCGTCACGGCCACGCTAGCTGGAGATTCGTCTGTAAAAAACTTGCATTTGTGGTCACAGTGGTGCCTGTGCTAACCTTCCTATGGTGTAGAAATATACCTAGTTGGACGAATCTTATTGTGACTAGCTGGTCTAGTGGCTAACGCGACGGGCTGGAGTTTTGAGACTCTGACCGCGGGTTCAATCCCGGCCGGGGTATGGTTTGTTTGCAATCGTGTCATTACGATTTCGTGAGTCATGAGGAAACCTTTATGGAACTAATGGTTTCTGTATTAAAAACTTAAGTGTAGATAATCTGATTAAGAGTAAAACATCTGCTTATCAACAAGAGGAGAATGAAGTGGTTCATGATGTATCAAGAAGCTGGCAAAATTGTACAAGCTGAAAGACTTGTTTCTACATGGACATTTACCCTCGGCTGAAGAGGAGCCTGAATTTCAAGCACCATATAAACAATGACCTAAGTGCCAACAAGGTAGTTTATATCCCGAAGCAGTGACTTGGTAAGCAGACCTCCTTTTTGCAGCCCAACTCCAATTGTACCTATTCCCACTGGTGATGTCTGATGAAAACTGCTGCTTGCTGTTACTGCATTCTCTTGATGTCATCCTGCTTATTGCCAGTAATGTGGAGTTTGACCTAGGTGATTCTTCATTACTTTCACATTCCATCTACACCTTCACCACTCTGCCTAGTCCACCTGCTACGTACACCAACTACACCTTCATGAGCACTCCACCACCAAGTCCAGCTGTGATTGTTTGCTGCTGCTGGTGAGTACTAATACCAGTACAGTGCTTCAGGACATATCCCCATATTTTACATGTTAAATTGGGCTTGTGTTATGAAATATGCACCATGGGCCTTGACCACATATATTGAATGAAGTGAGGGGGGACACCTGTACAGATGTTGTAGCTAATGTAGGTAGATATGCAATATACATGTAATTGAGAGTAGTGGGAATGAATTGATATGGAGCAGTTGCTGAAACAATAATAGTTGTATTGCATAAAAATGCAGTGAAAGACAAATTGCTGACAAATACAGTAAAGACACTTGGCTGAATGTTTCTCCACTGTCATCTCATCTGTGTTACCTGACTATCTCATGTGGACAATATCCTTGTACAGACATGCAGACACTTCAACTTTCAGTATTTCCAGATTAGATTGAGCTTAGTTTGACTTGCCTTACAGTTTACCCCTTGGAAAAAATGGGGAAAATTCCTCTCCTTTCTAGATGCCAAGTTGATCAAGCAGGTAAAACACCTCAAAGTCATTATTAAGTCTGTCAGAAGATAACAAATAAGGGAACCTTTTATACTATATTCATACCATGATATATATCAAGTGATTATTAGTTTTTTCCTAAGAGCATATAGGATATGAAGTAGTAACTATTTCAGAGAAGAATGTTGCAACATAAGCAAAAGTTTCTTTTCATTAAGATTCATTAAAGAATGCACACAGAAGGATTTACAAATATTTGTCAACCCAGGGTCATGCAGTGAAACCAACAAATGAATCATTCTGCCAATAGGTCACATTGCCACTCATTTTACATAGGCACTTAGCAAAAACAGCACTAGCTCAAGAAAACAACTGCTGTGACATCAGAGTCACTTGTAAGATTTGACAGATGTTACTTGTGTGAAGTCTAACATGATGTCAACATGAGAATTACAGTAACAAGTATGGTTGTAGAACCCAGCAATGCATCACATATAATTATGAATTTCCACACCTCATTTTGTGGATCAACACTAGGCTGATCCAGAAAATTATGGGCCAACACCTAAATTAATGATGTCGTTTCCCTCTGTCACAACTGCACTGCACTTCCACATCTTCCTTGCTGTGATGGAGTACAGTTCTAGCTGGGAGTTCTTCCCGAAGCTCACACCTGAGTGAAATGCTGTCCAATGAAGTCCCACCTTGTTAAGCATTCAAATATGGGGAGTTTTGAACGAAGTGAAAGAGTACTTGTGGTTGGGGATCTTAATGCTAAAGTGGGTAAAAATGTTGTGGAGGGAGTAGTAGGTAAATTTGGGGTACTAGGGGTAACTGAAAATGGGAAACCTTCAATTGAACTATGTGTAGAAAGAGGTTTGGTAATAAGTAATACATATTTTATGAAAAAGAGGATAAATAAGTATACAGGGTATGATATAGCACATAATGAAAGTGGTTTGTTAGATTATGTATTGGTGGATAAAAGGTTGATGGGTAGGCTTGAGGATGTACACGTTTATAGAGGGGCAACTGATATATCGGATCATTATTTAGTTGTAGCTACAGTTAGAGTAAGAGGTAGATGGGATAAAAGGAAAATGGCAACAGCAAGTAAGAGAGAGGTGAAAGTGTGTAAACTAAGGGAGGAGGAAGTTAGGGTGAGATACAAGCAACTATTGGCAGAAAGGTGGTCTAGTGCAAGTATGGGTAGTCGGGGGGTTGAAGAGGGATGGGATAGTTTCAAAAATGCAGTATTAGAATGTGGGGCAGAAGTTTGTGATTATAGGAGGGTTGGTGCAGGAGGAAAGAGGAGTGATTGGTGAAATGATGAAGTAGAAGGTGTGATAATAGAGAAAAAGGTAGCTTATGAGAGGCTTTTACAAAGCAGAAGTGATACAAGAAGGGAAGAGTATATGGAGAGTAAAAGAAAGGTGAAGAGAGTGGTGAAAGAGTGCAAAAACAGAGCAAATGATAGAATGGGAGAGGCATTGTCAAGTACGTAATTTTGCTGAAAATAAGGAAAATTTTGGAGTAAGATCAACAAGTTAAGAAAGCCTAGGGAACGCACGGATTTATTAGTTAAAAACAGAATAGAGGAGTTTGTCAGTGGAGAACTGGAGGTATTGGGTAGACGGCAGGAATATTTTGAGGAACATTTAAATTTCAACGAAAAAAGAGGGGCAGTAATTTCATGCACTGACCAAGGAGGTAAGACATCTTTTAGGAGTGAAGAAGAGCAGGATGTGAGTGTAGGGGAGGTGCTTGAGGCATTACGTAGAATGAAAGTGGGTAAAATAGCTGGAACTGATGAGATCATGACAAAAATGTTAAAAGCAGGGGGAGATATAGTGTTAGGAGTGGTTGGTGTTTTCCTTTAATAAATGTATGAAAGAGGGGAAGGTACTTAGGGATTGGCAGAGAGTGTGCATAGTTCCTTTATGTAAAGGGAAGGGGGACAAAAGAGATTGTAAAATTTATAAGGGAATAAGTTTACTGAGTATACCAGGTAAAGTGCACAGTAGTGTTGTTATTGAAAGAATTAGAGGTAAGACAGAGGGTAGGATTGCAGATGAGGAAGGAGGCTTTAGAGTGGGTAGGGGATATGTAGATCGTGTTTACATAGAAACATATATGTGAACAGTATTTAGATAAAGGTATGGAAGTTTTTATTGCATATATGGATTTAGAAAAGGCATATGATAGAGAGGATAGGGGAGCAATGTGGCAGATATTGCAAGTATATGGAATAGGTGGTAAGTTACTAAATGCTGTAAAGAGTTTTTATGAGGATAGTGAGGCTCAGGTTAGGGTGTGTAGAAGAGAGGGAGACTACTTCCCGGTAAAAGTAGGTCTTAGACAGGGATGTGTAATGTCACCATGGTTGTTTAATATATTTATAGATGGGGTTGTAAAAGAAGTAAATGCTAGGTTGTTCGGGAGAGGGGTGGGATTAAATTATGGGGAATCAAATACAAAATGGGAATTGACACAGTTGCTTTTTGCTGATGATACTGTGCTTATGGGAGATTCTAAAGAAAAATTGCAAAGGTTAGTGGACGAGTTTGGGAGCATGTGTAAAGGTAGAAAGTTGAAAGTGAACATAGAAAAGAGTAAGGTGATGAGGGTATCAAATGATTTAGATAAAGAAAAATTGGATATCAAATTGGGGAGGAGGAATATGGAAGAAGTGAATGTTTTCAGATACTTGGGAGTTGACGTGTCGGCGGATGGATTTATGAAGGATGGGGTTAATCATAGAATTGATGAGGGAAAAAAGGTGAGTGGTGCATTGAGGTATATGTGGAGACAAAGAACATTATCTATGGAGGCAAAGAAGGGAATGTATGAAAGTATAGTAGTACCAACACTCTTATATGGGTGTGAAGCTTAGGTTGTGAATGCAGCAGCGAGGAGGCAGTGGAGATGTCCTGTCTAAGGACAATGTGTGGTGTAAATATTATGCAGAAAATTTGGAGTGTGGAAATTAGGAGAAGGTGTGAAGTTAATAAAAGTACAGTGGACCCCCGCATAGCGACCTTAATCCGTGCAAGAGGGGTGGCTGTTATGCGAAATGTTCGCTATGTGAATTAATTTTCCCCATAAGAAATAATGGAAATAAAATTAATCCGTGCAAGACTCCCAAAAGTATGAAAAAAAATTTTTTTTACCACAAAAAAAATGTTAATTTTAGTACACACAAACTGAAAAAGGCATGCACAATTACATGACACTTACTTTTATTGAAGATCTGGTGATGATTGATGGGATGGGAGGAGGGGAGAGAGAGTGTTAGTGTTTAGAAGGGGAATCCCCTTCCATTAAGACTTGAGGAGGCAAGTCCTTTTCTGGGGTTACTTCCCTTCTTCTTTTAATGCCACTAGGACCAGCTTCAGAGTCACTGGACTTCTTTCGCACAACATATCTGTCCATAGTGGCCTGTACCTCTCGTTCCTTTATGATTTGTCTAAAGTGGTTCACAACACTGTCATTGTAACAGTCACCAGCACGGCTTGCAATAGCTGTGTGAGGGTGATTTTCATCAAAAAAGGTTTGCACTTCAAGCCATTTTGCACACATTTCCTTAATCTTTGAAGTAGGCAATTCCTTCAATTTCTCTCTCCCCTCCTTTGAACCAGTTTCCCCAGGTCTGGCCTCTTGCTCTTGAAGTTGATCTATCAGCTCATCAGTGGTTAGTTCTTCATTGTCCTCCTCCACCAACTCTTCCACATCCTCCCCACTAACCTCCAACCCCAAGGACTTCCCCAATGCCACAATTGATTCCTCAACTGGTATACTCCTCTCAGGGTTAGCCTCAAACCCTTCAAAATCCCTTTTGTCTACACATTCTGGCCACAGTTTCTTCCAAGCAGAGTTCAAGGTTCTCTTAGTCACTCCCTCCCAAGCCTTACCTATAAGGTTTACACAATTGAGGATATTAAAGTGATCCTTCCAAAACTCTTTTAGAGTCAATCGAGTGTCTGTGGTCACTTCAAAGCACTTTTGAAACAGAGCTTTTGTGTACAGTTTCTTGAAGTTGGAAATGACCTGCTGGTCCATGGGCTGCAGGAGAGGAGTGGTATTAGGAGGCAAAAACTTGACCTTAATGAAGCTCATGTCCCCATAAAGTCGCTCTGACAAGTCTGTAGGATGACCAGGGGCATTGTCTAATACCAGGAGGCACTTAAGTTCTAATTTCTTTTCAGTTAGGTAATTTTTCACAGTGGGGGCAAATGCATGGTGTAACCAGTTATAGAAAAATTCCCTAGTGACCCATGCCTTACTGTTTGCCCTCCACAGCACACAAATTATCCTTGAGGACATTCTTTTGCCTGAACGCTCTGGGAGTTTCAGAGTGATACACTAATAAAGGCTTAACTTTGCAATCACCACTAGCATTGGCACACATCAACAAAGTAAGCCTGTCTTTCATAGGCTTATGTCCTGGGAGTGCCTTTTCCTCCTGAGTAATGTAGGTCCTGCTTGGCATTTTCTTCCAGAACAGGCCTGTTTCATCACAATTAAACACTTGTTCAGGTTTCAGTCCTAAAGTTTCTATGTACTCCTTGAATTCATGCACATATTTTTCAGCCACTTTGTGGTCCAAACTGGCAGCCTCACCATGCCGTATCACACTATGTATGCCACTACGCTTCTTAAATCTCTCAAACCAACCTTTGCTGGCCTTAAATTCACTCACATCATCACTAGTTGCAGGCATTTTTTTAATTAAATCCTCATGCAACTTCCTAGCCTTTTCACATATGATCGCTTGAGAGACGCTATCTCCTGCTAGCTGTTTTTCATTTATCCACACCAATAAGAGTCTCTCAACATCTTCCATCACTTGCGATCTTTGTTTCGAAAACACAGTTAAACCTTTGGCAACAACAGCTTCCTTGATTGCCGTTTTCTTGCCCACAATAGAAGAGATGGTTGATTTGGGTTTCTTGTACAACCTGACCAGGTCGGTGATACGCACTCCACTTTCATACTTATCAATGATCTCTTTCTTCATTTCAATGGGAATTCTAACCCTTATTGCTGTAGGGTTGGAACTAGAAGCTTTCTTGGGGCCCATGGTCACTTATTTTCCAGAAACAGCACCGAAAACACTGTAATAATACGAAATGTTCCGATTGTATGCTTGAATGTTACCGCGGAGGCTGGCTGGTAAACAATGGCACAGGCGGCACATGTGAGGCTGGCTGAGGGCGCACATTGGACGCGTCTCGGACGAAGGCCGCTGAGCGGGTTTTTGTCCACTATGCGGGGCAAAATTTTAGCAAACAAAGCGTCCGCTATGCGGATTGTCCGCTATGCAAGGCGTCCGTTATGCGGGGGTCCACTGTATTAGTCAGAGGGCTGAAGAGGGGTTGTTGAGGTTGTTTGGTCATTTAGAGAGAATGGATCAAAGTAGAATGACATGGAGAACATTTAAATCTGTAGGGGAAGGAAGGCGGGGTAGGGGTCGTCCTCGAAAAGGTTGGAAGGAAGGGGTAAGGGAGATTTTGTGGGCGAGGGGCTTGGACTTCCAGCAGGTGTGCGTGAGCATGTTCGATAGGAGTGAATGGAGACGAATGGTATTTGGGACCTGACGATCTGTTGGAGTGTGGGGAGGGTAATATTTAGTGAAGGGATTCAGGGAAACCGGTTATTTTTATATAGCCGGACTTGAGTCCTGGAAATGGGAAGTACAATGCCTGCACTTTAAAGGAGGGGTTCGGGATATTGACAGTTTGGAGGGATATGTTGTGTATCTTTATACGTATATGCTTCTAAGCTGTTGTGTTCTGAGCACCTCTGCAAAAACAGTGATTATGTGTGAGTGAGGTGAAAGAGTTGAATGATGATGAAAGTATTTCCTTTTTGGGGATTTTCTTTCTTTTTGGGTCACCCTGCCTTGGTGGGAGACGGCCGACTTGTTAAAAAAAAAAAAAAAGTGCACTGCATTTTTTAATTTTTATGAAGAACTTTTTATGTAATTACCGATGCTAATATGTGTAATGTTTCTCAGGTATCGGCGAAATGGCATTAGACATGTAGAAGAGTGTCACGAATTTGAGGTAGCTAGATCACGACGAGATAAAAAGAAAGAAAATAAAAAGAAGTCAGTAAGTATAATCTTAAATCTGTTACTATGTACAGTACATGTATTTATATATATACTGTACTGTATATTGCTTAACATATATTTCTTTATTATACAGTATAGGAGTAGTTGTGATTCTATAGTATCATTACTTTGCTATCAGTGCAAGTTTTAAACAAGTGTCTTGTCTGTAAATCTCTGTAGAGTATTAGAATATGTGTTCATATACAACATAGTTCAATTGGTGCTACACTGTGTATGATTCCGAAACTTAATTTATATCTCTACCTCTTCTAAGCCTTGTTTCTATTTTGGGAACTCCCCTTCCATTAGGACTATCAAGTGCAGAATCATGCACTAAAAAGACTTGTAGAAACACCAAGTAATGAAATAACAACAGAGAGTATAAAGCAGCATTTATTGATGGGAACTGTCAAATGGGAGAATATGGAACTGACCATGAAGTAGCACTAAAGTGCAAAAATTGAGGAAAAAAAAAAAGTAGTTGTGGAAAAGAAATAATCATTACCTAGAAGGGGAGTAGGCAATGAATGGTTGTCTAGGGCAATTGGTGTAAATTGCTGGCTAGACAGATACTGCAAGGAACTTACAATCCCATTCACTGACAACTGGTACAACTTTTATGGCAAACATGATATGTATGCTAGGGATGGGATACATCTCTCTGGGGCAGGAGTGGTAGCACTTGCCAACTTGAGTGAGAGGGCCGTTGCTGACATGTTTAGGATTTTAAACTGATAGAAGATAGAGGTATGGGTTTGTGTGGTAAACAGTCAGGTTGCAACACTAGGAATGAAAACAGCCACCTCACTATCTTCCCACCCACCACCATCCTTCCCCTGCCATCCAGCTGCTTATGTAATAACACATCATAGATAACTCTACAGCTCTTGACCAATCTTTATCAAAAAAAAAAAAAAAAAGTGAGCTCTTTAAGTATATACAAAATGAGCATTCATAAAGGATGAATGCATTTGATAAAAAAAAACTAAGAAATAAAGTAATGGGGAAACTTCAAAGTCTCAGAACTAATCCCTATCTTTTATATGTTATAATAGAGTCACAGTATGCAATATCGCTTTATGCTTTGTCAGCTGCAGTATCTTTATTTCAACACACCGGCTGTATCCCACCAAAGCAGGGTGGCCTGAAAAGAAAAAGGAAAGTTTCTCTATAAATTTAGTAATGTATACAGGAGAAGGGGTTACTAGCCCCCTTTGCTCCTGGCATTTTAGTTACTTGGTATGACACGCATGGCTTATGGAGGAAGAATTCTGTTCTGCCTCCCCATGGAGATAAGAGGAAATAAACAAGAACAAGTAAGAAAAAAAGAAAACCCAGAGAGGTGTGTGTGTGTGTATATATGCTTGTACATGCAAGTGTAGTGTGACCTAAGTGTAAGTAGAAGTAGCAAGATGTACCTGAAATTGCATGTTTATGAGACAGAAAAAAGACACCAGCAATCCTAGAATTATGTAAAACAATTACAGGCTTTCATTTTACACTCACTTGGTAGGACGGTAATACTTCCCTGGGCAGTTGCTGTCTACCGACCTACTACCTAGGAGCTACAAATACAATGGACCCTCAACTTACGATATTAATCCGTTCCAGAGAGCTCATCGTTAGATGAAATTATCGTAAATTGAATTAATTTTCCCCATAAGTAATAATGGAAATCCAATTAATCCGTTCCAGACACCCAAAAGTATGAACATTTTTTTTTTTTACCACATGAAATATACATTTTCCTACACACAAAAGGAAGGATACATGCACAATATAGTATATTGTGCATGTACTGTACTAAATGAATAAATGACACCTTTATTGAAGATGTAGTGATGAGATGGGAGGAGGGGAGATGGAGGTTTATTATTTTTTGGAAGGGGATTCCCCTTCCATAAGGACTTTAGGTAGCAAGTCCTTTTCCGGGGTTACTTCCCTTCTTTGTTTTTTAATGCCACTGGGAACAACTTGAGAGTCACTGGACCTCTGTCACACCAAAATTCTGTCCATAGAGCTCTATACCTAGCGTTCCATTAAGATTTTCCTAAAGTGGGTCTCAACATTGTCATTGTAAAAGTCACCAACACGGCTTGAAATAGCTGTGTCAGGGTGATTTTCTTCCATAAAGGTTTGCACGTCAACCCACTTTGCACAAATTTCCTTAATTTTTGAAGAAGGCAACTTCCTCAATTTCTCTCTCCCTTCCTCTGAAGCAATTTCCTCAGTTGTGGCCCCTTGCTGTTGCAGATGCTCTTGCAGCTCATCAGTCTTTAGTTCTTCATTGTCGTCCTCCACCAACTCTTTTGCATCCTCCCCACTAACCTCCAACCCCAAGGACTTCCCCAGTGCCACAATAGATTCCACAACTGGCATAGGCTCCTCAGGGTTAGCCCCAAACCCTTCAAAATCCATCTCTTGTACACATTGTGGCCACAGTTTCAGAGTGATACATGACTAGAGGCTTCACTGTAACCCCCACTAGCATTACTACACAACATTAAAGTAACCCTGTCCTTCATAGGCTTGTGTCCTGGGATTGCTTTTTCCTCCTGTGTAATGTAGGTCATGTTAGGCATTTTCTTCCACAATTAAACAATTGTTGAGGTTGCAATCCTTCAGCTGCTTTTTTGTTTGAACTGGCAGCCTCACCATGCCTTATCACACTGTGTATGCCAATACAATTCTTAAATCTCTCAAACCAACCATTGCTGGCCTTAAATTCACTCACATCACCACTAGTTGCAGGCATTTTTTAATTAAATTGTCATGTAACTGCCTTGCCTTTTCACATATGATCGCTTGAGAGATGCTATCTCCTGATATCTGTTTTTCGTTTATCCACACCTATAACAGTCTCTCAACATCGAGTACTTGCGATCTGTGTTTCGAAAAGATACTTGCACCTTTTTCAACAACAGCTTCCTTGATTGCCTTTTTGTTGGCCAAGATAGTAGCGATGGTTGCTTGGGGTTTGTTGTACAACCTGGCCAGCTCGGAGACACGTACTCCACTCTCATATTTTGTGATTCTCTTTTTCTTCATTTTGATTGTAATTTTCACCCTTTTTACCACAGGGTTGGCATTAGAAGCTTTCTTTGGTCCCATGGTGGCTTATTT
Organism: Cherax quadricarinatus; assembly: GCF_038502225.1. Classification (NCBI taxonomy): domain Eukaryota; kingdom Metazoa; phylum Arthropoda; class Malacostraca; order Decapoda; family Parastacidae; genus Cherax; species Cherax quadricarinatus. The sequence continues at coordinate 14,325,852 of NC_091338.1, forward strand.
AGCAGTTACAAGCACTAAAAACACTGGAATAATACAAAATGTACTGAATGTATGCGTGGAAGCAACCACACTGGCTTGTAAACATTGGCACACTAACTGAAGGCAGGGCAGCTGAGGGGCGCTTAGGCCAGAGGGACACATGGACACGTTTGGGACGAATGATGCAAGTTGAGTTTTTGTTCGTAGGGCGGGGGAAATTTTTTACGCTGAAATGCTTCGTAAGTCGATTTTATCGTTAGATGAGGCCTTCGTAGGTCGAGGGTCCACTGTATATCTATTGCATAAAGTGAGGAACACCTATACATAAAAGTGTGACAGGAAATGATGTGGACAAGTAATGATCTTCTGCCAGTAGTGAATGTTTTAATCTGTTGTTTCATAATGATTCTGGGGATCATTGCCCTATGGCCCACTCTCAGACCAGAACTCAAATTGGAAAGCAGATGTTAAAGGAATAAGAACTATTAAGAAACTTAGGAAAATAAAAGTAAATGGTTGCTGGCCACCCCGCCTTGGTGGGACACGGCCGGTGTGTTGAAAGAAAGAAAGTTTGCTGAACATAAATGAAATGACATGGAAAGCATATAAATCTATAGGGGAAGGAAGGCGGGGTAGGGGTCGTCCTCGAAAGGGTTGGAGAGAGGGGGTAAAGGAGGTTTTGTGGGTAAGGGGCTTGGACTTCCAGCAAGCGTGCGTGAGCGTGTTAGATAGGAGTGAATGGAGACGAATGGTACTTGGGACCTGACGATCTGTTGGAGTGTGAGCAGGGTAATATTTAGTGAAGGGATTCAGGGAAACCGGTTATTTTCATATAGTCGGACTTGAGTCCTGGAAATGGGAAGTACAATGCCTGCACTTTAAAGGAGGGGTTTGGGATATTGGCAGTTTGGAGGGATATGTTGTGTATCTTTATATGTTTATGCTTCTAGACTGTTGTATTCTGAGCACCTCTGCAAAAACAGTGATAATGTGCGAGTGTGGTGAAAGTGTTGAATGATGATGAAAGTATTTTCTTTTTGGGGATTTTCTTTCTTTTTTGGGTCACCCTGCCTCGGTGGGAGACGGCCAACTTGTTGAAAAAAAAAAAAAAAAAAAATTTCAGCTGCTTTTTGGTCCAAACTGGCAGCCTCACCATGCCTTATCACACTATGTATGCCACTACGATTCTTAAATCTCTCAAACCAACCTTTGCTGGCCTTAAATTCACTCACATCACCACTAGTTGCTGGCATTTTTCTAATTAAATCGTCATGCAACTTCCTAGCCTTTTCACATATGATCGCTTGAGAGATGCTATCTCCTGCTATCTGTTTTTCGTTTATCCACACCAATAACAGTCTCTCAACATCTTCTATCACTTGCGATCTCAGTTTCAAAAACATAGTTGCACCTTTGGCAAGAACAGCTTCCTTGATTGCCGTTTTCTTGGCCACAATAGTAGCGATGGTTGATTGGGGTTTTGTGTACAACCTGGCCAGCTCGGAGACACGCACTCCACTTTCATACTTAGCAATGATCTCTTTCTTCATATCCATAGTAATTCTCACCCTCTTTGCTGTAGGGTTGGCACTAGAAGCTTTCTTGGGGCCCATGGTGACTTATTTTGCAGGTGCAATCACTAAAAAGGCTGTGATAATATGAAATGTTCCGATTGTATGCTTGGAAGCGACAGCGGTGGCTGGCTGGCTTGTAAACACTGGCCAGAAGTGGACGCGTCTCAGACGGAACGAATAGTGTTGGTCGAGTTTTTTAGCGCTAATCGAGGCAAAATTTTTGCGATAAAATGTATCGCTAGTCAGATTTATCGTTAATCGATGCCATCGCTGGTCGAGGGCCCACTGTACAAGCATGTATATACACACCCCTCGGGGTTTTCTGCTATTTTCTTTCTAGTTCTTGTTCTTGTTTATTTCTTCTTATCTCCATGGGGAAGTGGAACAGAATTCTTCCTCCAAAAGTCATGCGTGTTGTAAGAGGCGACTAAAATGCTGGGGGCAAGGGGCTAGTAACCCCTTCTCTTGTATAAATTACTAAATTTAAAAAGAGAAACTTTAGTTTTTCTTTTTGGGCCACCCTGTCTTGGTGGGATACGGCTGGTTTGTTGAAAAAAAAAAAATCTACATTTTTTTATTTTTCTTCAAAATATGTGATCTGTTGTAATTTTATTTGTCACTTATTACTGCATGTGTGGCAAAAATGAAAGAAGTAAATATGAACATTAACTTGAGACATAACGAAGAGGGTGTGTAAATTAGAGTTGGAAGAAGGAGTGAAACAAGTTGTTCCAGGAAGGGTTGGAGGGAGGAATTAAAGAAGGTTTTAAGTACTAGGAGCTTGAGCATCCAGCAGGCTTGTGCAAGTGTGTTAGACCAGATTGAATGGCTTTTATCAAGTCCTACCTCAGTTCTTCAAAGACAAGCCCTATCTAAGGCATACCAACATTTGGAATGCATACCCACACCAACTGACTAACACTCGAAGGTAACTAACCCAGGTACCTACTTACTGCAAAGTGAACAGGGGCAGCAGGTGTACAAACCTACTCTTCCCACTTTTCACTATGTTGGGGATTGAACCATGGACCCTCCTATTATCCAATATACATCAGTCTCTGACTTATCATCATGAATGTGCCACCAGCCAGTTTGCCTAGTCGGCGGTAACTTATGGTTGAACATTGGGCATGTTTCCACCTATGCCAGGAATTGACCCATGGACCCTCAGCATGTGAACTGGGGGTGCTACCAACTGAGCCACAGGATTCAGGGAAACCGGTTAGCCAGACTCAAGTTCTGGAGGTGGGAAATACAATGCATTCACTATCAGGGAGCTGCAAGAATATCATCATTTGGAGGATCATTTTAGTTGTGATGTCCGAGCACCTTAGCAAGGCAGCTATTTAGTCAAATTTGGTGAATGTGTTTTCTTGTTTTTTAGGTCATCTTACATCACTGGGAGATGTCCAGCATATTTAAAACATATTATGATTTAGCAACACTTCTTTCTTCTTTCAATAAACCGGCTGTATCTCGCCAAGGCAGGGTGGCCCACAAAGAAAAACAAAAGGTTTCAGTTTTTAACTTCAGTAATGTATACAGGAGAAGGGGGTTACTAGCCCCTTGCTCCTGGCATGTTAGTCGCTTCTTATAACATGCATAGCTTACGGAGGAAGAATTCTGTTCCACTTTCCCATGGAGATAAGAGGAAATAAACAAGAGCAAGCAAGAAAATGTATAGCTGCAAGGATTATGTGGTGTAAAATAAGGGTTGGATGTCAAAAGTGGATTATAGTAAGCAGTTATGCACCTGGAGAAGAGAAAAGTGTAGAGGAGAGAGAGAGAGAGAGAGAGAGAGAGAGAGAGAGAGAGAGAGAGAGAGATTTTGGGAAATGTTGAGTGAGTGTGTGGGGAGTTTTGAACCAAGTGTGAGAGTACTTGTGGGTGGGGTATCTCAATGCTAAAGTGGGTAAAAATGTTGTGGAGGGAGTAGTAGGTAAATTTGGGGTGCCAGGGGCAAATGAAAATGTGGAGCCTTTAATTGAGCTATGCATAAAAAGAGGTTTGGTAATAAGTAATACATATTTTATGAAAAAGAGGATAAATGAGTATACAAGGTATGATACAGCACGTAATGAAGGTAGTTTGTTAGATTATGTATAGGTGGATAAAGGGTTGATGGGTAGGCTTGAGGATGTACATGTTTATAGAGGGGCAACTGATATATCGGATCATTATTTAGTTGTAGCTACAGTTAGAGTAAGAGGTAGATGGGACATAAGAAAAATGGCAACAGCAAGTAAGAGAGAGGTGAAAGTGTATAAACTAAGGGAGGAGGAAGTTAGGGCGAGATATAAGCAACTATTGACAGAAAGGTGGGCTAATGCACGTATGAGTAGTGGGGTGGGGAGGGGGTTTGAAGAGGGTGGGGATAGTTTTAAAAATGCAGTATTAGAATGTGGTGCAGAAGTTTGTGGCTATAGGAGGGTGGGTGCAGGAGGAAAGAGGAGCGATTAGTGGACTGATGAAGTAAAGGGTGTGATAAAAGAGAAAAAGGTAGCTTATGAGAGGTTTTTACAAAGCAGAAGTGTTGTAAGAAGAGCAGAGTATATGGAGAGTAAAAGAAAGGTGAAGAGAGTGGGGAGAGAGTACAAAAGGAGACCAGATGAAAGAGTAGGAGAGGCACTGTCAAGTAATTTTGCTGAAAATAAGAAAAAATTTTTGAGTAAGATAAACAAGTTAAGAAAGCCTAGAGAATGAATGGATTTGTTAGTTAAAAGCAGAGTAAGGGAGTTAGTAGATGGAGAGCCTGAGGTATTGGGTAGATGGCAGGAATATTTTGAGGAACTTTTCATTGTTGATGAAAAAAGGGAGGCGGTAATTTCATGCACTGGTCAGGAAGGTATAACATCTTTTAGGAGTGATGAAGAGCAGGATGCGAGTGTGGGGGAGGTGCGTGAGGCATTACGTAGAATGAAAGGGGGTAAAGCAGCTGAAACAGATGGGATCATGACAGAAATGTTATAAGCAAGGGGGAGGGGATATTGTGTTGGAGTGGTTGGGATTTTTGTTTAATAATTGTGTGAAAGAGGGGAGGGTACCTAGGGATTGGCAGAGAGGGTGTATAGTTCCTTTATATAAAGTGAAGGGGGACAAAAGAGATTGTAAAAATTATAGTTTACTGAGTATATCAGGTGAAGTGTACAGTAGGGTTATTATTAAAAGAATTACAGGTAAGACAGAGAGTAGGATTGCAGATGAGCAAGGAGGCTTTAGAGTGGGGTAGGGAATGTGTGGATCAAGTGTTTACATTGAAGCATATATGTGAACAGTATTTAGATAAAGGTATGGAAGTTTTCATTGCAGTTATGGATTTAGAAAAGTCTTATGATAGAGTGGATAGGGGAGCAATGTGGCAAATGTTGCAAGTTAATGGAATAGGCAGTAAATTAGTAAATGCTGTAAAGAAGTAAATGCTAGGGTGTTGGGGAGAGGTATGCGATTGAATTATGGAGAATCAAATACAAAATGGGAGTTGACACAGTTACTTTTTTGCTGATGATGCTGTGCTTATGGGAGATTCTAGTTAGGTGCTGCAATGGTTAGTGGATCTATTTGGGAGGGTGTGTAAAGGTAGAAAGTTGAAAGTGAACATAGATAAGAGTAAGGTGATGAGGGTATCAAATGATTTAAATAAAGAAAAATTGGGTATCACATTGGAGAGAGGGAGTATGAAAGAAGTGAATGTTTTCAGATATTTGGGAGTTGACTTGCCATTGGATGGGTTTATGAAAGATGAGGTTAACCATAAAATTGATGAAGAAAAAAAGGTGAGTGGTTCATTGAGGTATCTGTGGAGACAAAAAACTTTATGTATGGAGGCAAAGAAGGGAATGTATGAAAGTATAGTGGCACCAATATTCTTATATGGGTGCAAAGGTTTCAAATGCTGCAGTGAGTAGGCAGCTGGAGGCAGTGGAGATGCCCTGTCAAAGGGCAGTGTGTGGTGTAAATATTATGCAGAGAATTCGGAGTGTGGAAATTAGGAGGAGGTGTGGAGTTACTAAAAGTATTAGTCAGAGGGCTGAAGAGGGGTTGTTGAGATGGTTTGGTCTTTGAGAGAGAATGGATCAAAGTAGAATGACTTGGAGAGTGTATAAATCTGTAGGGGAAGGAA
>NC_091338.1:14336524-14359024 GCF_038502225.1 Cherax quadricarinatus
CGATTGATGGAATGATGATGTAAACAGAGTAGTAAGGGAGAAAAAGTTAGCATATGAGAAGTTTTTGCAAAGTAGAAGTGATACAAGGAGGGAAGAGTATATGGAGAAAAAGAGAGAGGTTAAGAGAGTGGTGAAGCAATGTAAAAAGAGAGCAAATGAGAGAGTGGGTGAGATGCTATCAACAAATTTTGTTGAAAATAAGAAAAAGTTTTGGAGTGAGATTAACAAGTTAAGGAAGCCTAGAGAACAAATGGATTTGTTAGTTAAAAATAGGAGAGGAGAGTTATTAAATGGAGAGTTAGAGGTATTGGGAAGATGGAGGGAATATTTTGAGGAATTGTTAAATGTTGATGAAGATAGGGAAGCTGTGATATCGTGTATAGGGCAAGGAGGAATAATATCTTGTAGGAGTGAGGAAGAGCCAGTTGTGAGTGTGGGGGAAGTTCGTGAGGCAGTAGATAAAATGAAAGGGGATAAGGCAGCCGGGATTGATGGGATAAAGATAGAAATGTTAAAAGCAGGTGGGGATATAGTTTTGGAGTGGTTGGTGCAATTATTTAATAAATGTATGGAAGAGGGTAAGGTACCTAGGGATTGGCAGAGAGCATGCATAGTTCCTTTGTATAAAGGCAAAGGGGAGAAAAGAGAGTGAAAAAATTATAGGGGGATAAGTCTGTTGAGTATACCTGGTAAAGTGTATGGTAGAGCTATTATTGAAAGAATTAAGAGTAAGACGGAGAATAGGATAGCAGATGAACAAGGAGGCTTTAGGAAAGGTAGGGGGTGTGTGGGCCAGGTGTTTACAGTGAAACATATAAGTGAACAGTATTTAGATAAGGCTAAAGAGGTCTTTGTGGCATTTATGGATTTGGAAAAGGCGTATTACAGGTTGGATAGGGACGCAATGTGGCAGATGTTGCAAGTGTATGGTGTAGGAGGTAGGTTACTGAAAGCAGTGAAGAGTTTTTACGAGGATAGTGAGGCTCAAGTTAGAGTATGTAGGAAAGAGGGAAATTATTTCCCAGTAAAGGTAGGCCTTAGACAAGGATGTGTGATGTCACCGTGGTTGTTTAATATATTTGTAGATGGGGTTGTAAGAGAAGTAAATGCGAGGGTCTTGGCAAGAGGCGTGGAGTTAAAAGATAAAGAATCACACATAAAGTGGGAGTTGTCACAGTTGCTCTTTGCTGATGACACTGTGCTCTTGGGAGATTCTGAAGAGAAGTTGCAGAGATTGGTGGATGAATTTGGTAGGGAGTGCAAAAGAAGAAAATTAAAAATGAATACAGGAAAGAGTAAGGTTATGAGGATAACAAAAAGATTAGGTGATGAAAGATTGGATATCAGATTGGAGGGAGAGAGTATGGAGGAGGTGAATGTATTCAGATATTTGGGAGTGGATGTGTCAGCGGATGGGTCAATGAAAGATGAGGTGAATCATAGAATTGATGAGGGGAAAAGGGTGAGTGGTGCACTTAGGAGTCAGTGGAGACAAAGAACTTTGTCCTTGGAGGCAAAGGGGGGAATGTATGAGAGTATAGTTTTACCAACGCTCTTACATGGGTGTGAAGCATGGGTGATGAATGTTGCAGAGAGGAGAAGGCTGGATGCAGTGGAGATGTCATGTCTGAGGGCAATGTGTGGTGTGAATATAATGCAGAGAATTCGTAGTTTGGAAGTTAGGAGGAGGTGCGGGATTACCAAAACTGTTGTCCAGAGGGCTGAGGAAGGGTTGTTGAGGTGGTTCGGACATGTAGAGAGAATGGAGCGAAACAGAGTGACTTCAAGAGTGTATCAGTCTGTAGTGGAAGGAAGGCGGGGTAGGGGTCGGCCTAGGAAGGGTTGGAGGGAGGGGGGTAAAGGAGGTTTTGTGTGCGAGGGGCTTGGACTTCCAGCAGGCATGCGTGAGCGTGTTTGATAGGAGTGAATGGAGACAAATGGTTTTTAATACTTGACGTGCTGTTGGAGTGTGAGCAAAGTAACATTTATGAAGGGATTCAGGGAAACCGGCAGGCCGGACTTGAGTCCTGGAGATGGGAAGTACAGTGCCTGCACTCTGAAGAGGGGTGTTAATGTTGCAGTTTAAAAACTGTAGTGTAAAGCACCCTTCTGGCAAGACAGTGATGGAGTGAATGATGGTGAAAGTTTTTCTTTTTCGGGCCACCCTGCCTTGGTGGGAATCGGCCAGTGTGATAATAAAAAAAAATAAATATATATATATATATTATATATATATATATATTTTTTTTTTTTTTTTTTTTTTTCAACAAGTCGGCCGTCTCCCACCGAGGCAGGGTGACCCAAAAAAGAAAGAAAATCCCCAAAAAGAAAATACTTTCATCATCATTCAACACTTTCACCACACTTGCACATTATCACTGTTTTTGCAGAGGTGCTCAGAATACAACAGTCTAGAAGCATACACATATAAAGATACACAACATATCCCTCCAAACTGCCAATATCCCAAACCCCTCCTTTAAAGTGCAGGCATTGTACTTCCCATTTCCAGGACTCAAGTCCGACTATATGAAAATATATATATATATATATATATATATATATATATATATATATATTATATATATATATATATATATATATATATATTATATATATATATATATATATATTATATATATATATATATATTATATATATATATATATATTATATATATATATATATATATTATATATATATATATATATATTATATATATATATATATATATATATATATATATATATATATATATATTATATATATATATATATATATATTATATATATATATATATATATATATATATATATATATATATATATATATTATATATATATATATATATATATATATATATATATATATATATATATATTATATATATATATATATATATATATATATATATATATATATATATATATATATATATATATATATATATATATATTTTTATTATCACACCGGCCAATTCCCACCAAGGCAGGGTGGCCCGAAAAAGAAAAACTTTCACCATCATTCACTCCATCACTGTCTTGCCAGAAGGGTGCTTTACACTACAGTTTTTAAACTGCAACATTAACACCCCTCCTTCAGAGTGCAGGCACTGTACTTCCCATCTCCAGGACTCAAGTCCGGCCTGCCGGTTTCCCTGAATCCCTTCATAAATGTTACTTTGCTCACACTCCAACAGCACGTCAAGTATTAAAAACCATTTGTCTCCATTCACTCCTATCAAACACGCTCACGCATGCCTGCTGGAAGTCCAAGCCCCTCGCACACAAAACCTCCTTTACCCCCTCCCTCCAACCCTTCCTAGGCCGACCCCTACCCCGCCTTCCTTCCACTACAGACTGATACACTCTTGAAGTCATTCTGTTTCGCTCCATTCTCTCTACATGTCCGAACCACCTCAACAACCCTTCCTCAGCCCTCTGGACAACAGTTTTGGTAATCCCGCACCTCCTCCTAACTTCCAAACTACGAATTCTCTGCATTATATTCACACCACACATTGCCCTCAGACATGACATCTCCACTGCCTCCAGCCTTCTCCTCGCTGCAACATTCATCACCCACGCTTCACACCCATATAAGAGCGTTGGTAAAACTATACTCTCATACATTCCCCTCTTTGCCTCCAAGGACAAAGTTCTTTGTCTCCACAGACTCCTAAGTGCACCACTCACTCTTTTTCCCTCATCAATTCTATGATTCACCTCATCTTTCATAGACCCATCCGCTGACACGTCCACTCCCAAATATCTGAATACGTTCACCTCCTCCATACTCTCTCCCTCCAATCTGATATTCAATCTTTCATCACCTAATCTTTTTGTTATCCTCATAACCTTACTCTTTCCTGTATTCACCTTTAATTTTCTTCTTTTGCACACCCTACCAAATTCATCCACCAATCTCTGCAACTTCTCTTCAGAATCTCCCAAGAGCACAGTGTCATCAGCAAAGAGCAGCTGTGACAACTCCCACATTGTGTGTGATTCTTTATCTTTTAACTCCACGCCTCTTGCCAAGACCCTCGCATTTACTTCTCTTACAACCCCATCTATAAATATATTAAACAACCACGGTGACATCACACATCCTTGTCTAAGGCCTACTTTTACTGGGAAAAAATTTCCCTCTTTCCTACATACTCTAACTTGAGCCTCACTATCCTCGTAAAAACTCTTCACTGCTTTCAGTAACGTACCTCCTACACCATACACTTGCAACATCTGCCACATTGCCCCCCTATCCACCCTGTCATATGCCTTTTCCAAATCCATAAATGCCACAAAGACCTCTTTAGCCTTATCTAAATACTGTTCACTTATATGTTTCACTGTAAACACCTGGTCCACACACCCCCTACCTTTCCTAAAGCCTCCTTGTTCATCTGCTATCCTATTCTCCGTCTTACTCTTAATTCTTTCAATTATAACTCTACCATACACTTTACCAGGTACACTCAACAGACTTATCCCCCTATAATTTTTGCACTCTCTTTTATCCCCTTTGCCTTTATACAAAGGAACTATGCATGCTCTCTGCCAATCCCTAGGTACCTTACCCTCTTCCATACATTTATTAAATAATTGCACCAACCACTCCAAAACTATATCCCCACCTGCTTTTAACATTTCTATCTTTATCCCATCAATCCCGGCTGCCTTACCCCCTTTCATTTTGCATATATATATTATATATATATATATATATATATATATATATATTCTTTCTTTCAACACACCGGCCGTATCCCACCGAGGCGGGGTGGCCCAAAAGGAAAAACGAAAGTTTCTCCTTTTACATTTAGTAATATATACAGGAGAAGAGGTTACTAGCCCCTTGCTCCCGGCATTTTAGTTGCCTCTTACAACACGCATGGCTTACGGAGGAAGAATTCTGTTCCACTTCCCCATGGAGATAAGAGGAAATAAACAAGAATAAGAACTAGAAAGAAATAGAAGAAAACTCAGAGGGGTGTGTGTATGTATATGCTTGTACATGCATGTGTAGTGTGACCAAAGTGTAAGTAGAAGTAGCAAGATGTACCTGAAATCTTGCATGTTTATGAGACAGAAAAATTCACCAGCAATCTTACCGTCATGTAAAACAATTACAGGCTTCCGTTTTACACTCACTTGGCAGGATGGTAGTACCTCCCTGGGCGGTTGCTGTCTACCAACCTACTACCTAGGGTTTAGCAACACATCTCTGATTATTATATGGGTATGAGGGGAATATAGAATCTGAGTTCTCAATACTTTTGTTAGCAAACAATTTTAAAGAGTATATTACAGTCATAAGGGGAGGACCTATCGTAATTGATGCATCTGTTGTGCATAAAATACATACATAATACATGAAAATTACAGCTAATTCATGCTGTTTGGTGAAAAAAATATGATGTACTACAAAAAATGTCATATATTTTTCCATTTTTGTTTGTGCATCCTCTGTCTAGGTAATGTTGAGTGGGATGAATGTGATATATTTTATTACATAAGACTTATTTTAAATAAGATAGAGGTAGTATTTTCAATGTTTAATTTTCAGGCTAAGAGCTGTTGTTCTACCATAGTTCGTTTCAACCCCCCTTCCCCATTTAAAGTACAGTATATTGTAATTATCCCCCAGGATGTAACCCACAACAGTCGACTAACACAGGTACAGTCGTCCCTACTGATTTGCAGTTAAATTCCTTGAGGTGCTGTGGAACTAGAAACTGTGAATAACAAAATGAATTTTTTTTTTTCAATGTACTAGCCGTATCCCACTGAGGTGGGGGTGGTCTTAAAGGAAAAACGAAAGTTTCTCCTTTTAAATTTAGTAATATATACAGGAGAAGGGGTTACTAGCCCCTTGCTCCCGGCATTTTAGTCGCCTCTTACGATACAGGAAGGCCCCGCTTTACGGCGTTTCACTTTACGGCGTTCCGCTAATACGGACATTTCAAATTATGACCAAAACTCGCTATATGGCTCCCCCCACCTGACTTTCTAATACGGTCACCGTGCCCCACCCTGTTTGTTAACATTCTCCATGAGCTCAGTAAGCACTAAGTCTCTCCATTTTGTCTGGAAACTCCAAAATTTCAAATGTTTTTAAAAGTTATTTCATATTTTATATATACTCTGATAATTATACTTATGTATACCTGTACCTAAATAAACTTACATACATCGAGTCATTTAAATGTCGTATATTACGTTAATATACACATTTTCATTAATCCATCCATGATATTTTTTTCAAAATTATATAATAAACACGATGCATAACATATAAATAAGATAAATACACCCCACAGTAGAATAAATAAACAAATGTGAGATGTGAGCAGACGACTTGCACAAGTGGTGATAATAACAATACTGAGTCTCATTAAATGTCGTATATTACGGTAATATACACATTTTCATTAATCCATCCATGATATTTTTTTCAAAATTATATAATAAACACGATGCATAACATATAAATAAGATAAATACACCCCACAGTAGAATAAATAAACATAAATGTGATCTGTGGTAGCAGACGACTTCCACAAGTGACGCCATAATAACAATAGTCACGGAGTCTCATTAAATGTCGTATATTACGGTAATATACACATTTTCATTAATCCATCCATGATATTTTTTTCAAAATTATATAATAAACACGATGCATAACATATAAATAAGATAAATACACCCCACAGTAGAATAAATAAACAAATGTGAGATGTGAGCAGACGACTTGCACAAGTGGTGATAATAACAATACTGAGTCTCATTAAATGTCGTATATTACGGTAATATACACATTTTCATTAATCCATCCATGATATTTTTTTCAAAATTATATAATAAACACGATGCATAACATATAAATAAGATAAATACACCCCACAGTAGAATAAATAAACATAAATGTGATCTGTGGTAGCAGACGACTTCCACAAGTGGTGATAATAACAATAGTCACGGAGTCTCATTAAATGTCGTATATTACGGTAATATACACATTTTCATTAATCCAGCCATGATATTTTTTTCAAAATTATATAATAAACACGATACATAACATAAAAAGATGATAAATACACCCCACAATAGAATAAATAAACATAAATATAAGATGTGGGAGCCTGGTTTGTTTACTCTGTGCCTGGCCTGTCACCTCTCATGTACTCATTCTTTCTCTCTCTCATTTATTCGTTTTATCTCATTTACTTAATCCTGACCCTACATTAAGACTACAAATATTTTAAGGTAAGTAATGAGTGAACTGTATATACATTTTATCGCTCTGGGATGCTTAAATATCATAGAATAGTATGTGTGGGTGGGGTGGCCTGGTGAAATAGCCTGGCTATTACAATACATACCACACTTGATTTCTTACAATAAATACTACTTGTCTCACCCTAGATTAAGACTATAAATATTTTAAGGTAAGTAATGAGTGCACTATGTGTGTATTGTACCTTTTTATTGTTTTTTGATGCCTGGTTCTATTGCTAACTTAATATATGTTAGTGTAAACTTGTTATCTAGTGTTTGTATGCATTTATAAGTGGAAAAAAAGGGTGTTCCACTTTACGGCGATTTCCGCTTTACGGCGGTAGCCTGGAACCTAACCCGCCGTATAAGTGGGGCCTTCCTGTACGCATGGTTTACGGAGGAAGAATTCTGTTCCACTTCCCCCTGGAGATAAGAGGAAATAAACAAGAACAAGAACTAGAAAGAAAATAGAAGAAAACCCAGAGGGGTAAGGGAGGTTTTGTGGGCAAGGGGCTTGGACTTCCAGCAGGCGTGCATGAGCATGTTAGATAGGAGTGAATGGAGACGAATGGTATTTGGGACCTGACGATCTGTTGGAGTGTGAGCAGGGTAATATTTAGTGAAGGGATTCAGGGAAACCAGTTATTTTTATATAGCCGGACTTGAGTCCTGGAAATAGGAAGTACAATGCCTGCACTCTAAAGGAGGGGTTTTGGGATATTAGCAGTTTGGAGGGATATGTTTGTGTATCTTTATACGTATATGCTTCTAAACTGTTGTGTTCTGAGCACCTCTGCAAAAACAGTGATGATGTGTGAGTGAGGTGAAAGTGTTGAATGATGATGAAAGTATTTTCTTTTTGGGGATTTTCTTTCTTTTTGGGTCACCCTGCCTCGGGAGATGGCCGACTTGTTAAAAAAAAAAACAAAAAAACATGTATGTGTAGTGTGACCCAAGTGTAAGTAGAAGTAGCAAGACGTACCTGAAATCTTGCATGTTCATGAGACAGACAAAAGGACACCAGCAATCCTCCCATCATAAAAAACAATTACAAGCTTTTGTTTTAAGCTCACTTGGCAGGACAGTAGTACCTCCCTGGGCGGTTGCTGTTTACCAATGTACTACTTAAAACAAAATGAAATCTCTACGATAAATTTTGCTTCAGATTTGGGTTAATTATGTGTTTAAGACCATAGCTCTCCACTATATCACTATTCTGGTTAATATCAACATTCATAAAAAAATCATTTCCAGAAGAGAGAGAGAGGGATGGGTATGGAAAAATCATTAAGCTAAAAAAAATGTTTGATAATCAGAAATATTTTCTGGTTACCCATTAGTTAAAATACTGGTTAATCAAAATGTATGAATACAGAAGCCTGCAAATTTGTAAGATCAGCTGTGCATATTTACTGCTAGATGAACAGGGCAACAAGTTTAAAGTAAAATGCCCCATGTCTGCCTACCCCAGGACTGTACTAGGGTCCTTAATTTTGATGAACCACTTTGGGAATAACTGCATACCAGTTTTAATCTTAAACCATCAATTTAGATCCTCCATAGCACTTTCAGTTCACTTGGACATTTCACTTTCCAGTCTATAGTAAATTTTCATTTATTGTGTTGAGTTGTGACTGGCCGTACAAACCAGACCCTATTATCAACCCTTAAACCATTCAGATAAGTACCCTCCTCTCCCCTAACCCTCCTTTCATCAAATATCGATAGTCTCTGACCATCATCATGAATGTGCCATCAGCCAATTTGCCTAGTCAGGACATTGGTGTCTGTATTAACTCATGACTGAGTATTTTCTTGCTTACCAGAAACAGGTTTTCTAACCCCCATTAAAAACTAGCAATATGAAAGCTAGATATTTCCTAAGAGAGCAATCTGTTCTTTTACTATGAGGGGTAATCGTTCGTATATGAATTTTTTATTTTATATAACCGGAATTGAGTCCTGGAAATGGGAAGTACAATGCCTGCACTCCAAAGGAGGGGTTTGGGATATTGGCAGTTTGGAGGGATATATTGTGTATTTTTATATGTATATACTTCTGAACTGTTGTATTCTGGGCACCTCTGCAAAAACATTGATTATGTGAGAGTGAGGTGAAAGTGTTGAATGATGATGAAAGTATTTTCATTTTGGGTCGCCCTGCTCGGTTGGAGTCGGCCGACTTGTTTAAAAAAAAAAAAATGTTAAGCCACCTCGTTGCTAGATGTCTCATAGCATTATTTTTAATGTGCTTATTTAATGCTTTGTTTTAGGTTTATATAACCTAGTTTTTTTTTTTTAACAAGGCCGTCTCCCACCAAGGCAGGGTGACCCAA
This sequence comes from Cherax quadricarinatus, assembly GCF_038502225.1. NCBI lineage: Eukaryota > Metazoa > Arthropoda > Malacostraca > Decapoda > Parastacidae > Cherax > Cherax quadricarinatus. Next base: position 14,346,144 of record NC_091338.1, read on the forward strand.
AAAGAAAGAAAATCCCCAAAAAGAAATTACTTTCATCATCATTCAACACTTTCACCTCACTCAAACATAATTACTGTTTTTGCAGAGGTGCTCAGAATACAACAGTTTAGAAGTATATACGTATAAAGATACACAACATATCCCTCCAAACTGTCAATATCCCACAACCCCTCCTTTAGAGTGCAGGCATTGTACTTTCCATTTCCAGGACTCAAGTCCGCCTATATAAAATAACTGGTTTCCCCGAATCCCTTCACTAAATATTACCCTGCTCACACTCCAACAGCTCATCAGGTCCCAAATACCATTCGTCTCCATTCACTCCTATCTAACATGCTCATGCACACTTGCTGGAAATCTAAGCCCCTCGCCCACACAACCTCCTTTACCCCCTCCCTCCAACCCTTTCGAGGACGACCCCTACCTCGCCTTCCTTCCCCCTACAGATTTATACGCTCTCCATGTCATTCTACTTTGATCCATTCTTTCTCAATGACCAAACTACCTCAACAAACCCTCTTCAGCCCTCTGACTAATAATTTTATTAACTCCACACCTTCTCTTAATTTCCACACTCCGAATTTTCTGCATAATATTTACACCACACATTGCCCTTAGACAGGACAGCTCCACTGCCTCCAACCGCCTCCTCGCTGCAGCATTTACAACCCAAGCTTCACACCCATATAAGAGTGTTGGTACCACTATACTTTCATACATTTCCTTCTTTGCCTCCATAAATAACGTTCTTTGTCTCCACATATACCTCAACGCACCACTCACCTTTTTTCCCTCATCAATTCTATGATTAACCTCATCCTTCATAAATCCATCCGCTGATACTTCAACTCCCAAATATCTGAAAACATTCACTTCTTCCATACTCCATAGTGTTATCCACTTTAATCAAGCCTAGCCTAACTTAAAGAAAATAGAATTTGTAAGTTTGCGGGAAGCATTAAGAAATTGATATTGGGCACCATGACAGAAAGTAAACTTAGTAAACTGAGGATAGGTTGAACAGAAGCCTTATGAAATACATCAACCTTCCATTTCATGGAATTTTTCAGTAGAAGCAGAGATTCTTAAACAACAAGTTCCAGTACTGATGACACCTTACTGCCCCACTACTCATTGGTAATAATTTTCAGTTTCAGACATTTAAATCCATGTTCAGTGAGTATTTCTTAAGCAAACATTTTAATGTGCCAAACTTACGAAAGGTGGAAGCAACTTAGGCTTTTCAATGTTTAGAATTCTCATACAAGAGATCCTAAGAATGAGCACCAAGTTAGTAATCAGCTCAGCTTTGGAAAGGGTCACACTGATCCTATGGATGTCTGACTTGGAACGACCTGTACCAGAAAAATAGATCAAAATAAGTCCCTGTACTGTTGTTAGTTTTAGTTGTGGTGTGATATAGCATGTACCATTATGAGCAAAGGGGTGCATGATATTGAAATAACTGGGTGGAGTCACCCTGAGTTTAGACTGAGATAGATATCTAAGTTCTGGCATTGATGTATCCACAAGTAGAGTATACATGTGAATTAGGTAACCATATGCTTCTACCAGGACTTATACAAGAAGGCTTGTATATCTCAGATGTTGTTATTATTGAAAAGTCATAAAATCTGCTCTCATGTTAGGAGAAAGACTTTTCTCAGGACTTGTTAAAATGGATCCTCTTTATATACATCCTAGCCATTCAGATTTTCCTCGACATTCCTAAAAAAGAGGCTGTAGTTTACAGAATTTCACTGCTCAGGTGCTCTAGTACTGTATAATATCACCTTCTAGTTATAGCTGTCTCCTCTGTGTAGATACTGTTGGTAGGATTACTGACATGGTTTAACAGAACCAGTGTACACTATTACTTCTGGAAGAATGAAATTTTTTCAATGCTTGGTTTGATGATCCTTGAAGACTGCATTCTCTATACCAGTTGTTATGGCTTTGGTGATAATGGAAGCTGGGTCAGGGGGAAAGTCCCAATTTGACATACAAAGCAGGAATTTGAGATTGAAAAGTAAGTGACTAGGTGGATAGGGAGGTGTTAAATCTGTGGTTTTGGGGGTAAAACTGGTAGGTAGTAATTCCTGAAGCAATTCATTGAACCAAGTGCAGAAATGGGCTTTCATTCTTCAAAGTGATAGTAATGTATAAATAAATACATAGAAGTAGGCATTGGAGTTTGAGGAGTAAAATATTTAGATCCTGTTGTGTTTATACTTCATTATACCTTCTTAGTATTCAAGAAAGGTAAAGGTGAGTGCACAAAGAAGCAGATATCTTTTTTGTACAAGAACTGCCCAAATAAATATGCTTTCTATATCATACTGTACATATTTTGTTTTGAGTTATGCTGTTGAAAGAAGTCCAAAAAAATATGCAAATGTGCATAAATGTGTATAACATCAATATATTTTCCTCCTCTTTTTTTTTTTTTTTTTTTTTTTCAAACTGCACGAATATATACTATTTCCTATACTATATTACTTGAGAGGAATGTTTTTGACAGGAATTTTTGCCGTACTTATGGGTTGCTCTTTACACATAATGTGAATTATATTAATACTATACTTTTGTTACAATGCAAGAGCTATGTTTGGAATACCTTTGGCTCCATTTGAGTTACTTAGGTCAGTATACTTTCATTTCTCCACAATTCTAAAATATATAAAAATTTTCACAAAATTATATTTAAAACACTTTTAATTAATAATGTTTTCAAAGAAATTTTTAGCTAAGTATGGAAATCTTATGGTCTCTTCTTGTTAGAAAATCTAATACAAAATTAACATGAATACTGCATTAGTACAGTGTACTGTTGTGTGTTTTATTTGAAATGAATATTGAATTTTTCATTAATTTTTTTACATAACCTATGGATTTCATTTTGCATATAGGCATTATATTGATGGTATATTTTTGCTACAGTGCAAGAACTGTGTTTGGAATATATCTGGGCCTGTTGGATGCATATGCTTTCATCTCTCTACAATTATAAAATATTAATTTTTTTCACATATTTTATATAAAAACTGCTCATTATATAACAACATTTTCAAAGTCAATTTGTGTCAGGTATAGAAACTTCATGGTCTCTTCATATTAGGAAAGTAATTATTAAGTTATATAAAAAAAATTGTGGCAAAATGGCACCTTTTTTTTTTTTATGAATTAATCTTGAACTCTAATGTTACAGCACAAGGGTTAACATTTACACATAAGATTTCTAGAGAACATTAGTAATGTGACAGAAAAAAATTATTAACAGGTAATTTTCTTATTAATTATGATGTATTATGGGAAGATAAAATTTATTGCTATTTGCATGTTAAGGTTAATCAGTGTAATATAAGAAATTATGCATGATTGAAAAGTCAGGAACAAGTATTGAAATGGAATATTGTTTGTTCATTACATATTTATAACATATTATCACTAGCTGAATACATTAACAATCACAGAAATACAGTTATGTTAAATAATCTTTACTCTTAAAGTGTTGAAGGGCCAACATTAGTTAAACATTATTTTTGTCCTGTATGAAACCTGTTATGCTTTTCGTTTGTTGTTGTTTGGGGTTAAAGCTTCTTCCACAGGCTTGGTTTGGTACCCAGGCATGCCATAGCAAGAGGCTCAAGTTCCACTCATCATCTGGTGCTGGGAATGCTTTCATCTCTTACCTGTTCACTACTGATATACTCCATCTCACTCCATGCATTACTCCCAACATATAAGCCAACAGTCCCAAAGTTTATTTCAAAGAGTCAGCAGCCATTCCACATTGTTTATTGAATTTCCCCTGTCATAATAGAATAAAAATGTTTTATAAAATGTGCATTAAGTCATATTACAGTACGAGCAAACTGGTAATTTGTATCAGTACTGTTTATAATATACAATATAAAAGAAAACATTGTATTTGGTACTTCCTAACAGAGAAGTTCTGTCCCTTCTCTTAGCTCTATGATAATTTATTCACATATAAGAGCTTGACATGAGTTTTGCATGTAAGTTATCAGTTATTTGTCTTTACTAGTACTTGTATGCTTGGTGCAGTCATTTAATTGTTTTAAGGAAAGTCTCTGTCCTATATAGCATACTCAAATCTATCGTCTAAACAATTTCTATAAAACAGAAAACATGTGTAATGTTTAAAGTTTGTCATTAATTATTACATATACTTTCAGTATAATTTTCTTACTGAGCTGTATATTTTCGTCATTTGGGGCTGTTGGGGTATAGAGTATCTTCTTGAAATGTTTATAACTTGGTATGACTATTGTGGATGTGTATTTATTCTTTGGGCAAAAGGGAAAATCTTTGCTGGGTATGCTTCGTAAACAACAAAACCACATGGAAACACTAGGACAGGAAATAAAATGAATATAGTACTGTATATTTTAGTCTTACTCAGAGGCCCTCTTCAGAAAACTTGAAAAGTGTATAGCTTCAGGTCATGTGACATTTTACCCTGTGAAAATTTGAAATTGGTCAAGATGCAATTATAGGTGACTTGGGAATTTTTCTCTTATGTGCGATTCGATGTGTGTAAAAGAAAAAGAATACATAGTTAGAAATGTATAACTTGCCAAGAGAAAAGATTTTCTCAAAGGATGCAGTAGTTCAGTTTTTGTTATTGCACTGTGGGTCGTTTCATAAAACTTGAGTCAATGTAAAGGTTCAATACTTTTATGTTGTGTAGCTGAATGTGATTTTTTTTTTTTTTTGTAAACATGCGTAGGTAACCTCAGGCTTTTTATAGAATCCTATATGTCCATGCCACTAAGTAGAGTTTATAGCTTACACAGGCAGTTTTGTTTAGTAGAGCATTGCTAGCAGTTTGTTTAGCAGAGCATTTTAAGGTTTGGTTATGAATATATCTTAGTTGGCTTTCAACTTTATCATTGCGTTAACCATTTCTTTTTTTGAAGCAGTCATTAATAGCTTCAAGCATTATGCAGTGCATGTTAATTAAAGTTGCTTTCACTATTAATTTATTAATCCTGTGATGTATTTCAAGGAATGGTGTATCATTGTTTTAAGGGTAAGATTGAGATCTAAGTTCTCTCTCTTACAAGTTGGCTGTATTTTCCATGAGAGGGAATTTTACCTAATTATTATTATTATTATTATTTTTTTTTCTTCTCCAACAAGTCGGCCTTCTCTCACCGAGGTAGGGTGACCCAAAGAGAAAGAAAATCCCCAAAAAGAAAATACTTTCATGATCATTCAACACTTTCACCTCACTCACACATAATCACTGTTTTTGCAGAGGTGCCCAGAATACAACAGTTTAGAAGTATATACTTATAAAAATACACAATATATCTCTCCAAACTGCCAATATCCCAAACCCCTCCTTTAGAGTGCAGGCATTGTACTTCCCATTTCAAGGACTCAAGTCCACCTATATAAAATAACCGGTCTCCCTGAATCCCTTCAATAAATATTACCCTGCTCACACTCCAACAGATCGTCAGGTCCCAAATACCATTTGTCTCCATTCACTCCTATCTAACACGCTCACGCACGCTTCCTGGAAGTCCAAACCCCTCGCCCACAACACCACCTTTACCACCTCCCTCCAATCTTTTCGAGGACGACCCCTACCCCGCCTTCCTTCCCCTACAGATTTATACACTCTCCATGTCATTCTGCTTTGATCCATTCTCTCTAAATGACCAAACCACCTCAACAAACCCTCTTCAGCCCTCTGACTAATACTTTTATTAACTCCACACCTTCTCTTAATTTCCACACTCCGAATTTTCTGCATAATATTTACACCACACATTGCTCATAGACAGGACATCTCCACTGCATCCAACTGCCTCTTCGCTGCAGCATTTACAACCCAAGCTTCACACCCATGTAAGAGTGTTGGTACTACTATACTTTCATACATTCCCTTCTTTGCCTCTATAGACAACATTTTTTGCCTCCACATATACCTCAATGCACCACTCACCTTTTTTCCTTCATCAATTCTATGATTAACCTCATCCTTCATAAATCCATCCGCTGACACGTCAGCTCCCAAAGATCTGAAAACATTCACTTCTTCCATACTCCTCCTCCCCAATTTGATATCCAATTTTTCTTTATCTAAATCATTTGATACTCTCATCACCTTACTCTTTTCTGTGTTCACTTTCAACTTTCTACCATTACACACACTCCCAAATTCGTCCACTAACCTTTGCAGTTTTTCTTTAGAATCTCTCATAAGCACAGTATCATCAGCAAAAAGTAACTGTGTCACTTCCCATTTTGTATTTAATTCCCCATAATTTAATCCCACCCCTCTCCCGAACACCCTAGCATTTACTTCTTTTACAACCCCATCTATAAATATATTAAACAACCATGGTGACATTACATATCCCTGTCTAAGACCTACTTTTACTGGGAAGTAGTCTCACTCTCTTCTACATACCCTAACCTGAGCCTCACTATCCTCATAAAAAAACTTTACAGCATTTAGTAACTTACCACCTATTCCATATAGTTGCAACATCTGCCACATTGCTCCCCTATCCACTCTATCATATGCCTTTTCTAAATCCATAAATGCAATAAAAACTTCCTTACCTTTATCTAAATACTGCTCACATGTATGCTTCAGTGTAAACACTTGAGCTGCATATCCCCTACCCACTCTAAAACCTTGCTCATCCACAATTCTACATTCTGTCTTACCTCTAATTCTTTCAATAATAACCCTACCGTACACTTTTCCTGGTATACTCAGTAAACTTATTCCTCTATAATTTTTACAATCTCTTTTGGTCTGCCTTCCCTTTATATAAAGGGACTATACACGCTCTCTGCCAATCCCTAGGTACCTTCCACTCTTTCATACATTTATTAAACAAAAAAACCAACCACTTCCCGGTAAAAGTAGGTCTTAGACAGGGATGTGTAATATCACCATGGTTGTTTAATATATTTATAGATGGGGTTGTAAAAGAAGTAAATACTAGGGTGTTCGGGAGAGTTATAATTGAAAGAATTAAGAGTAAGACGGAGAATAGGATAGCAGATGAACAAGGAGGCTTTAGGAAAGGTAGGGGGTGTGTGGACCAGGTGTTTACAGTGAAACATATAAGTGAACAGTATTTAGATAAGGCTAAAGAGGTCTTTGTGGCATTTATGGATTTGGAAAAGGCGTATGACAGGGTGGATAGGGGGGCATTGTGGCAGATGTTGCAAGTGTATGGTGTAGGAGGTAGGTTACTGAAAGCAGTGAAGAGTTTTTACGAGGATAGTGAGGCTCAAGTTAGAGTATGTAGGAAAGAGGGAAATTTTTTCCCAGTAAAAGTAGGCCTTAGACAAGGATGTGTGATGTCACCATGGTTGTTTAATATATTTATAGATGGGGTTGTAAGAGAAGTAAATGCGAGGGTCTTGGCAAGAGGCGTGGAGTTAAAAGATAAAGAATCACACACAAAGTGGGAGTTGTCACAGCTGCTCTTTGCTGATGACACTGTGCTCTTGGGAGATTCTGAAGAGAAGTTGCAGAGATTGGTGGATGAATTTGGTAGGGTGTGCAAAAGAAGAAAATTAAAGGTGAATACAGGAAAGAGTAAGGTTATGAGGATAACAAAAAGATTAGGTGATGAAAGATTGAATATCAGATTGGAGGGAGAGAGTATGGAGGAGGTGAACGTATTCAGATATTTGGGAGTGGACGTGTCAGCGGATGGGTCTATGAAAGATGAGGTGAATCATAGAATTGATGAGGGAAAAAGAGTGAGTGGTGCACTTAGGAGTCTGTGGAGACAAAGAACTTTGTCCTTGGAGGCAAAGAGGGGAATGTATGAGAGTATAGTTTTACCAACGCTCTTATATGGGTGTGAAGCGTGGGTGATGAATGTTGCAGCGAGGAGAAGGCTGGAGGCAGTGGAGATGTCATGTCTGAGGGCAATGTGTGGTGTGAATATAATGCAGAGAATTCGTAGTTTGGAAGTTAGGAGGAGGTGCGGGATTACCAAAACTGTTGTCCAGAGGGCTGAGGAAGGGTTGTTGAGGTGGTTCGGACATGTAGAGAGAATGGAGCGAAACAGAATGACTTCAAGAGTGTATCAGTCTGTAGTGGAAGGAAGGCGGGGTAGGGGTCGGCCTAGGAAGGGTTGGAGGGAGGGGGTAAAGGAGGTTTTGTGTGCGAGGGGCTTGGATTTCCAGCAGGCATGCGTGAGCGTGTTTGATAGGAGTGAATGGAGACAAATGGTTTTTAATACTTGACGTGCTGTTGGAGTGTGAGCAAAGTAACATTTATGAAGGGATTCAGGGAAACCGGCAGGCCGGACTTGAGTTCTGGAGATGGGAAGTACAGTGCCTGCACTCTGAAGGAGGGGTGTTAATGTTGCAGTTTAAAAACTGTAGTGTAAAGCACCCTTCTGGCAAGACAGTGATGGAGTGAATGATGGTGAAAGTTTTTCTTTTTCGGGCCACCCTGCCTTGGTGGGAATCGGCCGGTGTGATAATAAATAAAAATAAAAGAATCAAATTCAAAATGGGAATTGACACAGTTACTTTTTGCTGATGATACTGTGCTTATGGGAGATTCTAAAGAAAAATTGCAAAGGTTAGTGGATGAGTTTGAGAATGTGTGTACAGGTAGAAAGTTGAAAGTGAACATAGAAAAGAGTAAGGTGATGAGGGTATCAAATGATTTAGATAAAGAAAAATTGGATATCAAATTGGGGAGGAGGAGTCTGGAAGAAGTGAATGTTTTCAGATACTTGGGAGTTGACGTGTCGGCGGATGGATTTATGAAGGATGAGGTTAATCATAGAATTGATGAGGGAAAAAAGGTGAGTGGTGCATTGAGGTATATGTGGAGTCAAAAAACGTTATCTATGGAGGCAAAGAAGAGAATGTATGAAAGTATAGTAGTACCAACACTCTTATATGGATGTGAAGCTTGGGTGGTAAATGCAGCAGCGAGGAGACGGTTGGAGGCAGTGCAGATGTCCTGTCTAAGAGCAATGTGTGGTGTAAATATTATGCCGAAAATTCGGAGTGTGGAAATTAGGAGAAGGTGTGGAGTTAATAAAAGCATTAGTCAGAGGACAGAAGAGGGGCTGTTGAGGTGGTTTGGTCATTTAGAGAGAATGGATCAAAGTAGAATTACATGGAAAGCATATAAATCTATAGGGGAAGGAAGGAGGGGTAGGGGTCGTCCCCGACAGGGTTGGAAAGAGGGGGTAAAGGAGGTTTTGTGGGCTAGGGGCTTGGACTTCCAGCAAGCGTGCACGAGCGTGTTAGATAGGAGTGAATGGAGACGAATGATACTTGGGACCTGACGATCTGTTGGAGTGTGAGCAGGGTAATATTTAGTGAAGGGATTCAGGGAAACTGGTTATTTTCATATAGTCGGACTTGAGTCCTGGAAATGGGAAGTACAATGACTGCACTTTAAAGGAGGGGTTTGGGATATTGGCAGTTTGGAGGGATATGTTGTGTATCTTTATACGTATATGCTTCTAAACTGTTGTATTCTGAGCACCTCTGCAAAAACAGTGATAATGTGTGAGTGTGGTGAAAGTGTTGAATGATGATGAAAGTATTTTCTTTTTGGGGATTTTCTTTCTTTTTTTGGGTCACCCTGCCTCGGTGGGAGACGGCCGACTTGTTGGAAAAAAAAAAAAAAACAACCACTCCAACACTATGTCCCCCCCTGCTTTTAACATTTCTGTCATGATCCCGTCAGTTCCAGCTGCTTTACCCCCTTTCATTCTACGTAATGCCTCACGCACTTCCCCCACACTCACATCCTGCTCTTCTTCACTCCTAAAAGATGATATACTTCCCTGGCCAGTGCATGAAATTACCGCCTCCCTTTCTTCGTCGACATATCAAAGTTCCTCAATATATTCTCGCCATCTACCCAAAACCTCTATCTCCCCATCTACTAACTCCCCTACTCTGTTTTTAACTGATAAATCCATTTGTTCCCTAGGCTTTCTTAACTTGTTTAACTCACTCCAAATTTTTTTCTTATTTTCATTAAAATTCCTTGACAGTACCTCTCTCACTCTATCATCTGCTCTCCTTTTGCACTCTCTCACCACTTTCTTCACCTTTCTTTTACTCTCCATATACTCTACTCTTCTTATAACACTTCTGCTTTGTAAATACCTCTCATAAGCTACCTTTTTCTCTTTTATCACACCCTTTACTTCATCATTCCACCAATCACTCCTTTTACCTCCTGCACCCACCCTCCTATAACCACAAACTTCTGCCCCACATTCTAATACTGAATTTTTAAAACTATTCCAACTTTCTTCAACCCCCCCACTACTCGTACCTGCACCAGCCCACCTTTCTGCCAATAGTTGCTTATATTTCACCTGAACTTCCTCCTCCCTTAGTTTATACACTTTCACCTTCTTCTTACTTGTTGTTGCCATTTTCCTCTTATCCCATCTACCTCTTACTCTAACTGTAGCTACAACTAGATAATGATCCGATATATCAGTTGCCCCTCTGTAAACGTGTACATCCTGGAGTCTACCCATCAACCTTTCATCCACCAATACATAATCTAACAAACTACTTTCATTACGTGCTACATCATACCTCGTATATTTATTTATCCTCTTTTTCATAAAATATATATTACTTATTACCAAACCTCTTTCTACAGATAGCTCAATTAAAGGCTCCCCATTTTCATTTACCCCTGGCACCCCAAATTTACCTACTACTCCCTCCACAACATTTTTTCCCACTTTAGCATTAAAATCCCCAACCACACTTGGTTCAAAACTCCCCACGCAATTACTCAACATTTCCCAAAATCTCTCTCTCTCCTCTATGCTTCTCTCTTCCCCAGGTGCATATACGCTTACTGTAAACCACTTCTCACATCCAACCTTTATTTTACTCCACATAGTCCTTGAATTAATACATTTATAGTCCCTCTTTTCCTCTATTCGAAACCCCTGACTTAATCCCATTTATTCCTCTCCACTGAAACTCGCCCACCCCTTTCAGCTTTGTTTCACTTAAAGCCAGGATATCCAGCTTCTTCTCATTCATAACATCCACAATCATCTTTCTTATCATTATTATTATCAATATTATTATTATTGCATAATCTAAACTGTTTCAGGACTTAATTGTTTGGGGGAAGGCTAAATGCAGTTTAAGAAAATTACTAAGTTATGGGAATTTTCTTCTAAGGAAAATAATGTGCTTTTCTAAACTTTAGTAGAGTACCACTTATTCTCTCCTGTAGGAAAGAATTCATACACAGAATTCTCTTAAACTTTTCCTGACTTTGCTGATGAATTTGTAGGAGCAAAACATTGTGTAGTACCAAAGTGAACTTTCACTGCCTGTATCCAAAATTATTGCTTTCACCATATGCAGTTCTACTAATGTTTCATTTACCGAAAAATAGTTTCACCGTTTAAATGAATGTACAAAACTATGAACAGCCTATTCTTACCAGCCCTTTCCAGACTGTTCATAGAATACTTGGAGAGTTAAATGCTGTTTCTAACAATCATGTCTCGTGACACGGTTTGATAAACAACATACTGACTACATCTTTACAGTCTGAAAAGAGCAATAAGGGCACTAACTGGAAAGTTTAACTCTAGTTCTATGCATTAAATTTAAAGTAGAATAGGAGAAAGATGGTAAATTATCCTTGGATATACTGTACTTATAATTAGGGAATCTGTCAGTATGATTAGAGCTCACCTTGTACCTTACGCTTACTCATTTGGGAAATTATATACAGCCTCTCCTCACTTAACGATGGAGTTCCATTCCTAAGACCACGTTGATAACGAATTTGTTGCTAAGTGAGGAGCATACTATAATGGTAGTGTCAACCATCTTTGATATTGTTTTAATGTCACCTTTGCACCATTTATAAGATTTCTGGTATATTTTTAAATGTTTATGCATTAGTGTGCTGTATTGTAATAAACAGAATAGAGGAAATCAGCTCTAATATACATTATTTATGCATGCATACTGGTCAGAGAGCCCATTGTAAGTCTGAGGCATCAGTAAACGAGTACGTCGTGAAGTGAGGAGAGGCTGTATTGTGTACAGTAACAATTCTGACCAGAGTGTAGTCTCCAGAATGTTTCTATATGCACTCAGACTGTGCTGTCCACAACACTTTGAACAAGAAAACATCATCACGGCACGATTCAAAAGACCTGACTATCCATGAAGGTTTATAATAAAAGGGGTATGCAAGAGCCAGTAATGCACTAGTTTCTAGATGCAATAAGAAAAATAAAAGCAATACAACAAAAACTCATTACTAAAATATGTTCAAGAATGTGAAAACAAGTAATATCGACTCGCAGGAATATCAGCCCGTTACCCCAACAAATGGGTAATTGTGTAACCAGTGAACTAGAAAATAAATCACGCTTGATGTTTACTATATTCATTATGGTATATGGAATTCCTTGCAAAAATTGTATCCAGTCATACATAGGCCAACAAGTAGAAGGTTTTTCACTAGAGAAAATGAACATACAGATGTATTAGATATGCACAGAATACTCTGGCTGGCTATTTTAGCATCATGACCATTTCTTAATATTTCACTGTTCCTGATAATATCACTATCTTTGCCCAGGGATCACTTGTTCCTGTCCCCAAGACAGATTGTATGACCTGATAATGTATATACAGAAAACATCATCTTTTTCATTTTTAAAGTATGCTGAATAGGATCTTAGTTTGAGACTGAAATATACAGTACAGTAATTTTTGTTATTTGTTTTATTGTTGCTGTGTGGATTCGTTTGTCACGTGTGTGTGTGTGTGTGTGTGTGTGTGTGTGTTTTTCTTTTTTTTCAACAAGTCGGCCGTCTCCCACCGAGGCA